>NC_133365.1:19013807-19037965 GCF_049309525.1 Garra rufa
ATATATATATATATATATATATATATATATATATATATATATATAGTTTCACAGCTGTCTTGAAACAAGCTTTGACATTTACACGCGCGTGCACAACATTCCATGAACCTGTTCTTCGCTGTCTTCTGCATTTTCAGCCCCGAATCAATTATCAAGTAGTACAGTTTCTCATTACCACAACAAACATAACAAATGACCAGCAGTTTTCCTGAAAGGCTGCTGTATTGACTAAACACTTTTGAGATAGAGCTGCAGCCGAGTTTCTGAGATCAATATGATGCTCGTACCTTGCAATTCGTTCGAAGTTCATCCAGTTTATCAAAGTTGAAACACTTAAAGACGTATTTCGGACAGCACGAAGATCGCACACTCAGTCACAAGCTAAAGATATCGGCCTAATTTTATTAATATGTGTTAATACGTGAATCTCACAAGGGCAGTTAGGAAAAATGGCTAATAAAGAGATGATAAATGGCCATTTCTAAGTATATTTAAATTAGGAATATGTACAATATACACTACCAGTCAAAAGTTTTTGAACAGTAAGACTTTTATTTTTTTTAGTCTCTTCTGCTCACCAAGCCTGCATTTGTTTGATCCAAAGTACAACAAAACCAGTACAATTGTGAAATATCTTTACTATTTAAAAAAACTGCTTTCTATTTGAATATATTTTAAAATGTAATTTATTCCTGTGATTTCAAAGCTGAAGTTTTAGCATCAATCATTCTAATATTCTGATTTGATGCTAAAAAAAAACCATTATTATTATTGTTGAAAACAGCTTAGTTGAACAGGTTTTATGAATATAAAGTTTAGAAGAAGAACATTATTAATGTCGTTATCACCACTTTTGATGTTAGCTGTCAGCTTTTGAATGGTATAGTGTAATGTTCTCTTTTATTTAAGATAAATGCTGATTTTTGGATCTTTCTGTTCATCAAATAATCCTGAAAAAATGTACTCAACTGTTTTAAATATTGATAATAATAATACATTTTTCTTGAACAGCACATCAGCACGTTTAGAATGATTTCTGAAGGATCATGTGACATTGAACACTGGAGTAATGATGCTTTTATTGTTAAACATACTGAATATTTAAACATCAAATCTTAAGTTTACTTTTTAGAGAGTGACATCTTATTTTTTTTAAAGTGAATGAAAATCACTGGAAAAAATAACAAAAGGATAACATATTGACTGACTGATACACAAACAAGAGTGCATGTGTAATTTCATGCATTCTCTTTCTGCTTCATGCCATGTAATTACTGAAGCACACTTATAAGACTGAATATTTAGGGCTCAGGTTTCATTTCCTCAGCCAACATTGTGTTCGGTCCTGTGGGAATGCAATTTCGCTCAATTCACAGCATTTTTAATGATAGTGTTGAATACAGAAATGCTTACAGTAGGTGACTTTAATGATAAAGCAGTTCAGTGCACGCCAAATCATCGCAGATCCTGGGTGGTCACGTTACTCTCAGTTTCGTGGCCAAGATGAACGTATGTTTCTAGTTATGCTGTAGTTACTGGAAATGCAGGGTTTTGGCACGACGGCTGTCAGCAGATGATCCAAGAGGAACCAAGTTTCCTCACTGTGCTGCCAGACAGTATTCCCCGTACTGTGTTTATTCACTAGACTGGACTACCTCATCTCTGGACTTTGGACATCTGTCTCTCTCCATATCTCTTCCCGTGTAGAAACACGAAAGCTCAGTTCTGGCTGTGTTTAGCTACATGCCCTCTGATTCAAGGATCTAAATAGGGTTCAAGTTTCCTAAAACAGTAGGGCGCTATTATTTAAATGTAAGCGTGGGCTGGAATCAGAAGGTCTTTCCAATGTTGAGCAGCAAAAGAGGCCTAGAGCATCTTTTTCCTCTGACTCATTGGTTGTACTGTTAAATAATAAAAAAAGAGGTGGCTAATGGCAGGACTTTCCCTTTTAGTAGTGTTTTTAATATACTGTAGAAGCAGTATTTTTTTTCTCTCCCTCATATCTTTCCAAACCTTTATGATTTAATTTCTTCTGTGGAACACAATATAAAATGTTTAACTAAATGGTCAATGGTCAACAAAACTGTTTGGTTACCAACATTCTTCAAAATATCTTGTTTTCCTGCAGAAAAAAAAAAGCCATACAGGTTTGGAATGACATGAAAGTTTGTAAACGGTGACAGAATTTTCATGTTTGGATGAACCATCCATTTAAATGTTTTTACTGAACATTTAATGACCCTTTTTGACAACACAAAAGAAGATCATTTGTGACCCTGGACCACAAAACCTTAGTCTTAAGCAGTACAGGTATATTTGTAGCAATAGCCAACAATACATTGTACGGGTCAAAATAATTTTTCTTTTATGCCAAAAATCATTAGGATATTAAGTAAAGATCAGGTTCCATGAAGATATTTTGTGAATTTCCTACTGTAAATATATCAAAACTTAATTTTTAATTAGTAATATGCATTGCTAAAACATTCATTTGAACAAGTTTAAAGGCGATTTTCTCAATATGTTGATTTTTTGCACTCTCAGATTTTCAAATAGTTGTATCTTGACCAAATATTGTCCTATCCTAACAAACCATACATCAATGGAACACTTATTTATTCGATTTTCAAATATATAAATTAGACTTACAGTTTAAAGGATTAGTTCACTTCCAGAACAAACATTTTCTGATAATTTACTCACCCCCATCTCATTCAAGCTGTTCATGTCTTTCTTTCTTCAGTCGAAAAGAAGTTAAGGTTTTTGACGAAAACATTCCAGGATTTTTCTCCATATAGTGGACTTCAATGGGGATCAACTTGTAGATCTAAACTGCAGTTTCAACGCAGCTTTAAAGGGCTCTACACAATCCCAGCAGAGGAATAAGGGTCTTACCTAGCGAAACAATCGGTAATTTTCTTAAAAAAAAAAAAAAAAAAAAAAAAAATTAATAAATGTAAATACATTTCAATCACAAATGCTTGTCTTGCATTAGCTCAACTTGATGCATTACGTAATCACGTTGGAAGGGTCACACATGGAGTAGACGGTAGTACTGACCCAGTGTTTACAAAGCGAACGTGCAAAGAAAGTCAAACACCCTTTACAAAAAAGGTAAAACAACAATGTTGGACAATTTTGATATTGGAGGAGAAAATGAAATGGAGTTTATTGCCTTACCCTACCAAAGTACACAGAAGAAGAACTTTTCCAACGTGATTACATAATTACGCAGTGTGACGTCATGGGCACAGAACTAGTGCAAAACGAGCACTTGTGTGGTTAAACATATACACCATATTGCCAAAAGTATTGGGACACCCCCTTCTAATGAACAGGTTTGACTACTTTAGTCATTTCCATGAGTACAAATCTTAAAGTTTAAGCATATAATGATATTCTAGGGAATTGTGTGCTTCTAATTTTATAATAACAGTTTGGACAGGACCCTTTTCTATTCTAACATGACAATGCCTCTGTGCATAAGGCAAGGTTCAAAAATTGATTGATTGATTGATTGATAAACTTTATTAATCCCAAAGGGAAATTAAATCGTCATGGCAGCTCAATACATTAATAAACACAACTTCTCTAGACAGACAAATTATACAGTCTAATAGCGCTAGGTAGAAATGATTTCCTATAACGTTCCTTCAAGCAACAAGGATGAATAAGCCTGTTGCTGAAGCTACTCTTAAGATTGTCCAGAGTCTTATGGAGAGGATGAGTTTCATTGCTGATGATCGCTAACAGCTTTGTCAGCACTCTATCCTTAGCCACTTCCTCCAAAGTACTAAGCTCAGAACCGACAACAGATTCAGCCTTTTTGATGAAGAAATGATTCAGTCAGTGTGGAAAAATTTGACTGGTCTGTATAAAGCCAAGTCCCAATCCCGGCTGAACACCTCTGGTGTGACTTTAAATGCAGAGCCAAAAACTCATCACGAAGCACTTGTACATACACTACATAGGACAAAAGTATTGGCACACCCCATTCTTTAGAACAGAAAAAGGCACTTCCAAAACTGTGGCAACAAATATGGAAACATACTTATTGAATTTAAAAAATTGAATTTCCATCTCTGTTGCAACAGTTTTGGATTTGTCTAAAATAACTGTACTCATACGTACAAGTCATTGGTGTTTAGTGTTTTTAGCTCAAGGTCTGCATTTAAAAATCACACCAGAGGTGTTCTGCTGGGATTATGACTTGGCTTTATGCGGACCAGTCAAGTTCTTCCACACTGACTGAATCAATCATTTTCCTATGAACGTTGCCTTTTGCACAGAGGCGTTGTCATGTTCGAAACACTGAGATTTGTACTCATGGAAATGACTAAAATAGTCAAACCTGTTTATTAGAAGGGGTTGTCCCAATACTATTTTTTTGCAATATAGTGTATATATTTTTGTACCCTTATTCTTTGGCTGGGATCGTGTAGAGCCCTTTAAAGCTGCATTGAAACTGCAATTTGGACCTTAAACCCACTGATTCCCATTGACGTCCACTATATGGAGTAAATCCTGAAATGTTTTCTTCAAGAACCTTAATTTCTTTTTGGCTGAAGAAAGAAAGACATGAACATCTTGGATGACACTCTGGAATGCTTCTTTTTCTTGTGGTGAACTATGATTTGATAATGCACCTGCTCACATGTGTTAAGAGCAAAGCAGTTGAGACCATCTCCCTTTAGAGCTATTGTGTCAACTTAAACTGGAGACTGTTGGCAGTGCTCTGTGGTCTGAAGCGGAAGAGAGGCAGCTGAAGAACGGAAGGGTTATAGGAGGGATTTGTATGTGGAATAGAATGAAGGGGAGAGAGAGAGAGAGAGAGAGAGGGAGATGGGGATGCCAGCGGGTTGTTGTCATGCCACAACTAATCCACTCTTCCCTCCATTCATGTGCCCTGAGAGTAGAGGAGAGCTGGCGCTGAGAGAGAAAAACGTGTTAAAGCTGAAAGAAGTGTCCAACAAAAGGGGACTGTGCTCTTGGAGCTAAATGCAATGACATCATGTGTCCTTGCATCTGGAGGGGAAAAAAAGATTTTATAGAGGCTTACTGATTAAATGATGGAGAAGGATAAAGAAAATCTAACTAATTAGAAGTTAAAGCAATGGCTTTGCAGTAAGTGCACATGCTCTACACGGTGAGCCATGATGCTGATGCTGATTCCTGAGCACTTTCCTGAAAATAACAAATAAACAAAAATGGATTTTTACAGGGCTAAGTTTTGTGTCTGTGCAGCTGCTAAGTATTGGCTTTCTAAGGTGTTCAGGTTGGTTACTTTTTGGCCAGAGTCTAAAAAAATACCCCACCCTCAAGTTTCTGTGCTGATATTTGTCTTTAAATAACTCAAGTTCCTCCTTCAGAGTATATCTATGGGATTTAAAAAATATATTTTTAGGCACATGAATATGTAAATGTATTTTGTAGTTTTCTTAGCACAAAATAAACGCATTTCAAATACATTTTAACATTTTTTTCCACTAGGGAAGTGCATGAAACAATAACCATGATTTTTGTGTAAGATAACGTGACCGTCATCTGTGGACTAACATGATGTTATCTCGGTGCTTTTCCATCCCCCTCTCCATCCCTGCATCCGTCACTGGGGCAGCACCTCTGATAGCTGTGGCAGCCCAGGTCTCTCTGAGAAAGGTTGTGGTGGGTGTGATGAATAATGCACCTCATGTATTACTCACTTCAGTCCATCAGTAGAAGCAGAATCAGAGCTGTCTGAGATTGCCTGACGAAGAGCCTCCAAGTGAAAGCTTGAGCCATCAGTCACTTGAGTGTTTATGTGTGAAGCTCTCTTCTCCTGCTCTCTTTTACCCGCTCTATACAAGTACAGTGACCTTGAGAAGTAGTTGAACACTTACATGTTCATGAGAGTTATTACATGAATCACAAAATGTAAAGCTAATAGATAACGCAAAGAAATGATAAGTGTTCGTCAGAACTAATTCGTCGTTCCAAACCCATAAGACCTTTATTTATCTTTAAAAAGCAAATTAAGATATTTTGATGAAATCCAAGACCCTGCATAGACAGCAACGAAACTGAAGGACATTGTTAAAAAAGTCCATGTGATATCAGTGGTTCAACTGTAATTTTATGAAGCTATGAAAATACTTTTTGTGTGCAAAAATCATTCTCGTAGCCTCACTGATATCACATGGACTATTTTAACAACTACCTTTCTGGGTCTTGAACATGGTAGTTGTGTTGCTATCTATGCAGGGTCAGAAAGCTCTAGGATTTTATCAAAAATATTGTAATTTATGTTCTGAAGATAAACAAAGGTCTGACGGGTTTGGAACAACATAAGGGCGAGTGATTAATGACAGAATTTACATTTTTGGGTGAACTCTCCCATTAAATTTACAAGCTTTTGCTATTAATGAAATGAACATATATACAGTGGGATCCAACATTCTTGGAGCAATCTGAAATTTGATTCAAAATGCAAATTAAAAATAGAAATAAACTTCTATATAAAGTACTAGAATTTGATCAATTTAACACAAAGAAATATGTATAGAACGTTTTCTCACAATTTTCTGGGAAATCTGTAAAAAAGAAGTAAAAATTCAGAGATTAAACTAAGAATTTTGAGATATAAACAACTTTTTTCCCCCTCACAATTCCACGTTTACATATTTCAATTAATGTTTTTTTTTGTTTCCACCACGGAATAAAAAAATAGTTAATTTTTATTTCACAATCCAACTTCTCAAAATATCTAGCAATTCTAAATTGTAAGATACAGTCAAATCAAAAATTATTCAAACACCAGATATAATTTTTTTTTTCGGATGCAGGACACTATAGTTCATTTATACAAATGAGGATAGCAAAATAAAGTAATCTTATTATACCCAAAAATTCTTTATACAATGGACTACCAGTAATTGATAACAATTTGGGACCAAAAAATTTGACACTTTGACCTGACCATGCCTTAAAGTTATCTGACATCAGTTTTTGTCTCATTTTATTATTTATTTCTAAACTGAGAAAAACTTGAAGGTGTCTGAATACATTTTGGTATGGCTGTAAACTGTAACTGTAAAAAAAAGTTGCAATTTCCATGGCAGGAACAAGCCTCCATAGAAATGTGGTTAATAAGAAGAAATAATATTCTGCAATATTTATAGGTCACTAATAAAAAAAGTACATTTGTGACATTGATCTTGTGGCTCTTTGTACAGACTAATGCAAGTAAATGCAAAATAGAAGCATTTTTGCTAGTGATCCTATACTTTTGCACTCTAGTATATAGTGAACTCAACATCACTAGCCAAACTTTCAGGTAAGGCTGGCCACACACTTGCAGATTTTTAAGCTGATTTTAAGCCTGAACAATCGGGGGCCCGATTTGTTACTTGTCCCAAAAAATCCTCTATTATGTGGTGTCAATACGATTATTTAACTGCTCCCGATTGAGACAGAACATCCCCGAACTCAAATGATCTCTCTTGATCAAGGCTGCCTGACGTAATACCAACAATAGCCAGCAAGCTTCACATACCAGATGCTGCATGCCTATAGCTGAAACTTGGCAGCCACAAACATGCCATGAAAGTAGAGTACTGAGAAAGTACCATTTTTTCCTATTTTGTTTTTTAATGTACAAAAGAACGTACAGCAGGAGAACCAGCTGACAACGTCTAATGTCCTCCATGTGTTTTTCTTTTCTAGTCACATTTGATCTTGCGAGTCTCCAAGGGATCTTGTGTCACCGTGAAATCATTCCTACAATAAACGAGTGTGTGGCCTTGCTTCTGGTCGAATCATCTAGTGTCTGTGGTCAAATTGGTTAAGATTTGAAAATCATCTAATCATCTTTGTTCTATAACTCTTTTGTACAGGTATAAGGAGCTTGTCACAGGGAAAAGGGCAAGAGAGATCATTGCCATTTTATGGATCTTATCCTTCATCATTGGACTCATCCCATTCGTGGGCTGGAACCGTAAAGACATGGCCTGTTCCAGAAATGAAAGCAGCTTCACACAGACTAGCAATAGCAGTGATGATGCTGAGATGGAAATGGGCTTCTTGCAAAGCTGCTGCCTCGAGTGCTTCTTCGAGAAAGTGGTGGACATGAGCTACATGGTGTATTTCAACTTCTTTGGCTGTGTACTACCACCTCTGCTCATCATGCTGGGCATTTACGCCAAGATCTTTACGGTGGCGCGTAAGCAGCTCCGTCAGATCGAGCTCAAATGCAGCGTAAGTAACGGCGAGAACCATCACCACGGCCTGCTGCAGCGGGAGATTCGTGCCGCCAAATCGCTTTCCATCATCGTGGGCCTGTTTGCTCTCTGCTGGCTGCCCGTACACATATTGAACTGCCTCACTCTCTTCTACAGCGAGCTCAAGAAGCCCAGCTTCATCATGCACATCGCCATCATCCTCTCACACGCCAACTCCGCCGTCAATCCTATTATCTACGCCTACCGCATTCGGGAGTTCAGATTCACTTTTAGGAAGATTTTGAACCGGCATTTCTTTTGTCGACGGGACGAGTTGTATCGCAGCTCCAATGGGAGCAGCCGGCACAGAGACCAGATTACAATGACCATCGACCCTCTACTTTAGACGTCTTTGTCAAAAATATATGAGAGAAATGTTTACAGACCAAAAAACTGCAAACAGCATGATCATGTATTAAGAGGATGTCTCGAACATTTTGAGGATTTAACATTGAACTGTGAAAAATCACTAGACATCTGTGGAAATATTTACAGATTGCATTTCCAAGCACTAACAGACTTTCGCAGTGGCTTTAGGTCAAACACAGGAATGAAAGCTAAGAGCAGTCAGCGGGCCTGTGGAAGTGCTGAACCATGAAGTCTACATGAAGATCCTAGAACAATAAAACAAATGGGCAGCTTTAGTTAAATCTTTAATGATAACTTGTCTGTTGAACAGCCCAGAGGAACAAGCTGAATTCATAAGGCACATTAGCTGAATATGCCACCGTGGAACAGGGAACACAAAGAAACCGCTTCTGAATGCTTGAATGTATTAGTACCTTTTGTTCTTTACAGTTGAGATGGCTGGTTTAGACTGCTCAGGAACACACACGAGGTGAAAGCAAATTTAAGATCCTTTAATAGAAAGGAAATCTTTAAGCGATGTTCTGCACAGCCCATTATGAGAAATTACCCCACTTTCTGTTTTTTCATCATTTAAAAGGCACTACTGGTCCATCCACAGCTCAATTAACCCAACAAGTTCGTATCTGAAACCAAAATGACTTCCTCAGATATACTGGGTACACATACCGTACAGTGACCCCAATACTATTTGGACAGGCTCACCTTAAAATGTGTTGCATTACATAACAGACGTGTTATCATACTCTGTCTGAATTTTTATATCAGATTGTTTTATAATTTATATAACTAATAAACATAGCTATGTTTCTTAATATAAATGTCACTTTGATGTTTTGTTATTTAATGCAATTACATTCAGACATGTTAAATGGTGCTAAAGTGTACAAATACTTTTTGGGTTAGCATGTCACTGACCATTACACTCTCTTTCTTTCTTTTTTTCTTTCTTTCTTTCTTCCTTTCTTTCTTCCTTCCTTCCTTCCTTTCTTCCTTTCTAGCATTTACACAGTGCCCAAAATCTGAGACAACTAGTGAAAATACAATTTTAAACTATTAGATGTTGAGCTGCATGAACTTCGCAAGTTTGTGTCAAACATGATCATGTTCTCCAGTATGACTTGAGATGATCCAAAGAAATAATTTTTTTTTAAACTTTTACAAAAAGTAGACAAGAAAAACCTTAGAACTTGTTTACTAGATTATTTCCAAGTCAAACTAGATTTCAATCCCAGGTTTTCACTGTGGTCTCAGACATTTGAAGCTCACTATAATATCAGTAGCCCCTTTCACACAAAGTCTTTACTGGTAAATTACTGTTAAGAGAACATGGGACAGATTTACTAACAGCTTGCACCAGTGCAAACAAAAAGAAAGCTATGGAAGCCCATTAAGGTAATTGCGACTTTTTAATCTCACAATTCTAACTTTTTTTCTCGCAATTTTTACTTTTTCTAGAGATATATACTCACAATTCTGGGAAATTAAGTCAGAATTATGTGATATAAGCTCGCAATTGTGAGTTATAAAGTCAGAATTGCAAGATATAAACTTGAAAATCGGACTTTTTCTCAGAATTGCATTATATAAACTCGCAAGTGTTAGTTATAAAGTCAGAAATGTGAGAAATAAACTCACAATTGTGACTTTATAATATGCAATTATGAGTTAAGTCAGAATTGTGAGATATAAACTTGCAATTCTGAGAACATATCAATCTTTTTTCCGCTCATAACTGGACTTTTTTTTCCTCAATCATAACATTCTGATGCCGATGACGCATTTACTCCACGCTGTGTATTTCAGTTTAAAACGGTCATCTAATACGATGTCTCTGGGCCAAAAGCAGCTGCATGAATGTGAACTAAAAAAAGAAAAAAAAAAATCAACAAAAACACTGACCGTGTTTACCCCTCCATGTTTACTAATACAACACCGGGGGTTACAGCCGTTAAGAGGTCCTTTCTGGTTAATGATGTCTCAGAATTTACTGGTATTTTGAAAGTTGTGTGTGAAAGGTGCTTTACTGGTAAATACCCAGAACAACATTGCCTTTGTTCCAGTAATTTTACGGCAATTTACTGGTATTACTGTGTGAAAGGGATCGCCATCCTTAGATTTCTGATGTCTGTCTGCTAATGTGTCACAGCCCTTAGGAATCAGTTTGTTATTGAATGTCTGACTGTGACAAACTACCCAGACTGAACCAACAGCAGCTGACCTGGAGCAAAGACTGTCTCCTCTAGAGAGAAATTTACAGTGTCACCACCGGAGCTGGACACTTTATAACGCTCTGTAGTGTCAATACTGCCACTCTATTCTATTAATCACCAACCACCTTTACAGTGTAACTACAGATCTGGAGAGAGAGGTCTGTTCTTCATTCATCAGTGCCTTAACTGGCTCATCTAGATCTAGATTTTGAAGAATCACAAATAGGATTATAAAATGGTTAAAAGCTCAGAGCTGTGGCGCAGTGATTAGAGCACACGCTCCTTAAGACATTGAGCCTTGGAGATGTAGGTTTTAGTCTGGAGTGAAATCCCAATCTTAAATTCTCGTCAATTATTTCTCACTGTCCAGTTAAATAGGCAAAATAAAGCTATATTTAGTGTGTCATCTGAAAAGATCTTGTTAAAGTACATACAGTGTATTTATATCTTACGCTCATTTTTTATGTCAGGTTATGTAATAACCTGAGCAAGTGTAGGTCATGTCAGTGCCTTAAACTGTTCTTTTATTGAGTATTGGTCATAAACAGTTAAAGCAACATCAAACATTTTTGCACTTTTTCAAATTTGGCTCTGTATAAAAAAACCTTTAAAATGTTTGGATGGGTTTATTCAATATTCAATGTCTTGTGCATGTCTGATTGTTTTTTTGCAATGTTATGTTTTTTATAATATGCTGATTTTTGATAGTCATGAGTGTTTTAGACTCACAAGTCACTAGGTATATTTACATGCACTCATTTTTATGTAAATCGGAATGAATGCAATCTGATTTAAGATTCTGAAAACTGTTAATATAAACTAAAAAATGCAATCTCATTTAAAGCTGTGTAAATAATTGGACTGACAAGCTACGCAATATTGCGTTCAGAGAGTTGTCTTGCAGTTCTGACTTTATTTCTCAAAATTGTGAGGTAGTCATGCAATTCAGAGGAAAAAAGTGAGAAATGTGAGTTCTCTCACAATTCTGACTTTATTTCTCACAATTGTGAGTTTGTCACGCAATTTTGAGGAAAAAAGTCAGAAATGTGAGTTTATATCACGCAATTTTGAGCAACAAGTCGGAATTGTGAGTTATTTAGCAAATTACTATTTTTTGCAATTGTGTCTATATCATGCACTTTGTTGAATAAAATCAGAATTGCAAGATTTTCTTATACTGTATAAACACAATTGCGAGAAATAAAGTCAAATTTGCAAAATAAAAACTCACAATTCTGACTTGTTTCTCAAAATTACTTATTTCTCGCAATTGTGGGTTCGTCACACAATTCTGAGAGAGAATTGTCAGAATTGTGAGTTTTTATTTTGCAAATTTGACTTTTTCTCGCAGTTGTGTTTATATCATGCAATTAGGAGAACACAGTCAGAATTCTGTTTTTATTTAGCAAATTTTACTTTCTCACAATTGTGTCTATATCACTAAAATTAAAAATCACTAAAGAAAAAAGTGAGAATTGTGAAAAGTCGCAATAACCTTTTTTTATTCAGTGGCAGAAACAGGCTTCCATAGAAAGCTTTTTTTAGAATTTCATAAGAAATACCGATTTCAAGTCTACACTACTTCAATCCAATGTAAATTTCATTCAGATCATGCTCATCATTTGGGTGCATGTAAATGTAGTTATTGGTTAATTGGCTATCTGAAGCATTTTAAAAATAAGGACACATTTAAAAGTCATTTTGAAATCAAGGGAATGTATTATCAATATTATATGTTGGTTTTGGGAGTGAAATGTAACTGTGTCCAGGTGTGATGTGACAAAGCAGCAAACAGTAAATCTAGGATGACCATATATCCTCCTCCAGGAGAACTGGGAAAAAGAGTACATCCCAAAGTGGTCAATCCTAAGTAAATCTGAGTCCCACAACTGTGATGATTTCTATTTCTGTAACCCCATCCAGAGTGAAAGTTCATTGCTCCACATACTATAGCTGTATATCAAAAGGGTTAGTTGCAAAAACGACTCTGTCGTCATTTACTCAACCTAAAGTTGTTCCAAATCTGTATGAATTTCTTTCTTCTATGTTGGTAACCAAAGCTGACTGTAGCCATTGACTTCAATGGGTTTTTACCATACTTATGCAAGTCAATGACTACCATCAACTGGTTACCAACATTCTTCTAAAAATCTTATTCTGTGTTCAAAACTTGTACAGGTTTGAAACAACTTGAGTTTTTAGGTGAACTATTCCTGTGATTGCCACACTCTTTATTTGCTTTCAGTATGAACAGAAAAATGACTTGTTACTGGAAACAGTTGTTTAAAACAGTGTGTGGATTTAATTAGCTCTGGTTTGGTACCCTCAAACTGACAGATGCACTGATGTTTTTGTCCCCGACATTGACATGCCTTCCCCAACCGCAGCTGTGCCAGACATTTCTATTTCTATTTATTGAGGGGAAGAAAGACATTCTCTAGCAGTATTTTGATGTTTTGTAAATGTACAGATATTTGTTACTGTTTGTAAGGGCTAAACTACAGGAGTGTGCCAGACATCTTGGACATTCCAATGGAGACGAATCTGTACTGCACTGCAACCGTGTTAGCTGACGTTTTATTCCTTTACTGAAGTACTGTCTGGTGAAAGCCGTAAAACTAAAGGCCTTTTCTTAACCAGTCAAGTGTACCTGAATTTTATTCCTGCCTTTGGAGCAAACAGAAAAGAGCCTGTGCTTTTAAACGTGTATGTTTTTTGACGTGTGTATTTGTCACTAATCTACATACACTGTGATGTTCTCTCGTATGTGTCGAAAGAAAATAGTTTCACGACAAAAACCTTTAGCATCAAAATGGAGTCTTGTTATTTAACATAAATAAATCTCTATGTATGTTGAATTATTTTATTAATAAAAGCCGTTTATATATCTTTTGTGCTGTCTTGATATGAAAGTTTTAGCTCAGCTCAACACTGCTGCTGAATATCAGCAGCCGTTTATTCAGAATGGAAAGTGTGTCCATATGTGTGTGTTGTGAGAAACTGCACATGCAGTCTTTGTTCAAATAAACACTTCTACCAGAGCCAAAGCCACAAAGTCCAAGAATCTTGCCTAGAGCTGATACTGTTTTCATTCAATCGGCAATTACCATATGCCAGATCTTTAAATTATAACCACGAATAATCATTATTAAATACCACATTCTTAAACACCCTAAAACACACACACACATCTACATTTTGAAATAAGTAGTTCTGCTACCCATAAATGTTATACAATATGAAATGTGTGTCTGTCTGTATGTATGCATGTATACATGCAGAAAATGTAACCAGTGTCATTGTCAAGCACTACTCAGGTTGTATATTTTACACAATGCAATGTAGGTTTCTATTTTCCATTGCCAGACCCTCAGCTGAATATGGAGGAAGTAATATCTTATAGGACGACAGATGAGGTGTGTATAGGCACTCCTGTCAAATGTACAGACTGAAATTGACATATATATTAGCATAGGTGGAGTGGCACAGCAAGACACATCATTACATGTACAGCACATGCAACTCACCTACTGCTGTTTTATTTCTTGTTTCATTTTTTGTATTTCAATTTGCAGTACCACTTCTCTTAACTTTTTTCGCTAAATAAAAGATCCCTTGTAAACACTGCAAAAAAAAATCCTTATAATAAAGAGGATAAGATATAATAAGGACTGCATATAAGTGGTGCGCAGGTGTGACCAAAATAAACAAACAAACAAAACAAAAATGCACTGGGTAAATAAGTCCAGACCGCTCATTTGCGTATCGACATGGTTGACAGCTGTTATCGCTGTTTTAGAGTGTGTTCACACTTGTGGTTCAGTTTGTTTGGTTAATTTGGTCTGGACCAAAAGGAAAATGATACATTTGGTCCTGGTTCGCGTAGTGTTCACACTGGCATTTTTGACAGCGAACCTAAAGATACCAAACCTAAAGGAATAGTGATACATTCACAACCTGATCATGTCGCATAGCGTCGCATCTTGTCATTACTTCCTGTTTTCGTTTCGTTTAGAAGTATTTGGTCAATTTTGCATTCATATTTCATTCTATCCAGAGTTTGTTTTGGAAGAGGACCGACACCCATCTTTTTAGCTGTCTCGGTCTGCTTGTTTAGTGTTTGCTCAAGGTTTAGGACGGCAGTGTTCACACTTACTGCACTGCACTAACAGAGCAATCGCACCAGAGTTTGTTTTAATCAAACCAAACATGACATGCGCTAAAAAAATGGCCTCTGGTCCGCTTGAAACACTATTGTGAGTAGGATTAATTTCTTGTGCAGCTCATCCACTGCCTTCGTTGCTAATTCCAAAACATAATTTTAGACCTAGTAACGCCACTTAAGTTAATAGCAAACTAATGCAGTTAATAATGAAGTTTAGACAGGCCGACAGACAGGCAGACAAACAGAAAGAGAGAGGGAGAGAGAGATTAGGCTCGTGAATTACCTCTCTCAAGTCTGCATCTCTCAAAAGTAATTAGCAGCATCGTCTCTACTAATAGTGAAACTTTAAGTTAATTTTCTTCAAGATCATGCCGTTGTTACCTCGCTTGTGAGAAACGTCACGTAGTTTTTAAGTTGTTAATCGTTAGAATAGCGCTAACAACATTAGCGCGTATGCTAACGTGTGTGCTAACTGTATGTGTGTATGCCTGTAAGGGAGAGAGAGTGGGAGAAATAGAGTATGTGCTTGGGTACATAATAAAACGTAATTTTGCAACAAAAAAATGGAAATAATCTGTGTTTTTTATCCTATTGTTTACTGTATTTATTTATTTGGCCAGTGTCGTTGTGGGTTTTGGTTATTTTGCTGATTTATGCTGTAAGGACCTTTGAAATAACTCAAAATCGGGTGGCGAAGCTATATAGACATGTATAAAAGCTGCCTGGAACTACGTTCGCCGTGGGTTTCCTTGAAAATAATGCACACCATTAGAACGTTAGTCAGCCAATCAGATTCAAGCATTCAATGACCCTGTAGTATAAATACTAAATATATACTGTAAAATTGTACTGTAGACTGAAAAAAAAAGCATGATAAAATATAGCTACTTAAATGTTTATTAGTTCTCAACTATTTTATGATTACAAAACAAAACTGAGAAATAAAGTCCACAAGTACAGTATTCAAGCTTTGTGGTCTGTTTGTTGTTGAGAGTCAGTCTAGGGTGGCGAACCTTCAAACAAACGGAAACTCCAAAAATAAACGTCATCATGCTCAATGAACAGATGTACATTCTCTGGCAACTGATAAAATATTTTGCAAACACATACACAAACATCTGCCATTTAGGGTCACAGCTTTGCTTATTTATTTACTTTCACAACAATCTTTTACATTCTACATAAGATCATCTCTGTTATTAAAAAAATATACTTGGTTTTAATTATAATGCGCAACAATTTCCAAAAGACGAGTCCATTCTAATCCATAATGTCTATAAATATCTGAATTCCTGCATGGGTGTTCTTATCAGAGTCTTTCTCTACTTCCAGGATCAGTTATTTATGTGCTGGCCTCAGTTTGCCCTGAGAGAATGTGGGTCATCTGCTGATCTGAGACCTGTTCCTGCTGGCACAAACCCATGGCCTGACTCAGGCAGGCAGCCAGGAGGTGCTTACACTAGAAAACACAGATACGCAAAACAGCTCAATAAAATCACTTAATCATGCTAAAAACAGAGCTTAGATTTGACTCAAACATTACATAAATGAGCTATTCTCACACCAGTTTGGTTATATATAGACAAAGGAACAGTATAAGCTCAAGATCAGATACATTTCACACAAATATTTAGTGTGTGTAATGATAAAAACTGCACAAAACAGCCATTTGTTTTCAATTTATGGTGAGTGCAGACATGAAAAATGCATCAGCGGGATGCACATTCACCATGGCTAGACATTAATCATGCAACGGAAATATAAACTGGATTACAATGAAGGAGAATATTAGTATCACACGAAACAAGATGACTGACAATGAAACAGCAGAAAGGGCGAGAAAAGACACACTTAACAGGATGTATTAATGCGGCAGCTTTATACTAAGAAGAACAGACTGTATTTGCTTTATTATTGACATTCAACCTTCATTTTTGGTCTACAGGCTTGACTGCACCCCAGACCAACTCACGTCATGTTCTTGTGGTTTATCTTTGGGTCAGACGGCTGCTGAGAGCAGGCAGGTTAATCACATTTGAGACATTTTCTAGCGCATCAAGCAAACGCTAATGCATTACACCGAGGACTATAAATAAACAAGGAAACCATTCCTCTCAGATCACATGGACATAAAGCGCATTTATATTTTGGTGCAGTTCGATAATAAAGTGAGGTCATGCTATCAGAGTGGGGTTGTCTCTGGATTTTCTTTCTCAGACTTGAGAACTAATTTTAGTCTCCTTCTCTCCCCTGGGCTCAAAACCAGGCTGATGCACATGCAACTGTGCGGGAACAGATACTGTTGAATCGGGGCCACACCATCAAATGACAGACGGTCAATGAAGACCAGGAAACAAATAAAATCACTAGACATGACCACAGCACCAGGCCGATGAAGAAGAAAGCAAAGAAAAATACTTAAAACGAAAGCAAACAGCGTTGCAACTATAACTGTCTTCAGTAATCAATTAGTCAATAATCTTGCATATCAAATATGGTGGTCAACTAATTGGTAGAATAATTTGTCAAATATTTATAAATTTTTGCCATTGACAGCCATGCAAGCAAGCAAATGGGAAATGCAAAAAATAGCATAGAAATGCAGACTTTATATAGACACACACACAGGTAAAAAGTTCAGAATAATTAAGATTTTTTTGCCAGAAGTCTCTGATGTTGACCTATAGGCTGCATTTATTTGATCAAAAATAGAGTAAACAGTCTTCAGTGTCACTTGATCCTTCAGAAATGGAAACAGTTTTCATCTTGTTACACAGTTTTTATACGCTGTCGTTCAAAAGTTTGGGATCAGTAAGATTTTTAAAGCTTTTTAAATAAGTTTCTTATGCCCACTGACGCTGTGTTTATTTGATCAAAAGTACAGAAAATTATGTAAAACTGTAAAAAATTATTATGATGTAAAATAACTTTTTTCTATTTTAATATACTTTAAAATGTAGCTTACTTCTGTGATGCAAAGCTGAAGTTTTATTAGCCATTGCTCCAGTATTTAGTGTCACATGATCCTTCAGAAATCATTCTAATACACTGATTTATTATTAATGTTGAAAACAGTTGTGCTGCTTAATATTTTTTTGAAATCTGTGGTGCTTTTAATCAGGATTCTTTGATGAATAAAAAAATTTAAAATAACATTTATTTAAAATAGAACTATTTTCTAACATTATACAGTACCATTCAAAAGTTACTAGGGTCAGTAAATTTGTATACTTTCTGTTTTTGAAAGAAATTAATACTTTTATTCACCAATGATGTGTTAAATTGATGAAAAGAGATAGCAAAGACTTCAAAAAAGTATCACAGATTCTAAAAAAATGTTTGGCAGCCAGAACTGTTTCCAACATTGATAATAAATTTGCATATTAGAATGATTTCTGAAGGATCAAGTGAAGACTGGAGTAATGGCTGATGTAGTCAGCTTTACATTTCATGATATTACTATTTTTTTTCTGTATTTTTGGACAAATAAATGCAGTCTTGATGAGCATAAGAGTCTTACTGATCCCAAACTTTTGAACAGCAGTATGTTCTTGTGAAAACAGTAATACATTTTTCCGGACTGTATGAATAGAAAGCTAAAAAGAAAAGCATAAAATGCAGACTTGGTGAGTGTAAGAGATTCTTTCAAATATATTATTTGATATAATATAAAAATTATTCAAAATCTTCGATCCCTAGTGTGTAAACATACACTGACAGAAATATGTAAAGAAACAACAAAACAGGATGAGAGTTCCAGAGTCTGTGAGTGCAGCTGGGCGAGAGTGTGTGTGTGTGTGTGTGTGTGTGTGTGTGTGTGTGTGTGTGTGTGTGTGTGTGTGTGTGTGTGTGAGAGCAAAAAGAGGAAGTGACCTCACCATCAGACTCTCGTTTCTCCTGAGTACAGAGAAAGAGAAGGCGGGGCATGGGCAGTAGTGACAGGACGTGAAGAACGTGTACAGACGCCCTGATCCACCTAATACCTGATATGAGAGAGAGACACACACAGAGAGAGAAGTGAGACTGAAATGTGAGATCAGTGTTGTGCTCAAGTTTACCATCACAGCTGCATCTCCAGAGGATTTTAGCTTCCAAAAATACATCCTTTGATTTTACAGTGTCAGCTATTGCGGGGTAAATAACAGGTAGATCGTTATATAGTCTGTATGGGAATGAGTCAAACTCCAACACCTAACAATAAAGTCATCAAACCAAACAGAATAAATGTTATTTGTCAAATACACATGTGCCCAAATTTTAGCTTTAGATCCAAAATTACTAAGGAAGTGTAATATAATGAAAAGTGTATGGGTTTTTTTCTCCACACAATGAAAGTTAGTGCACTCCAGTGTTGTTTAGTTACCAGCATTCTTCAAATATAGTTTTCCACAGAAGAAAGAAAGAAAGTCATACATGTTTGACATGAGGGTGAGTAAATGACGACAGAATTTTCATTTTTGGGAGGACTAACCCTTTAAAAAGCTCATGCACAGCCGCACTCAAAAAGGATTCTGTGCCGTCTCAAAAGGACTGCAGTGCCGATTCCCTTCAGGGGTTTGTCATTGAAGAAGGAAAAAAATCTCATAAAAAAAAGTGTAATAAGAACTAACAAAATCTAATAAGAAAAAATAGAAAAGACACTATGCAGAGCAGCTTCAATTCTTTTTTTGAAATGCTGTCATTGTATGCATTAGGATACGTCTTCATTCTTCAAGAGGAAAAGCCTCCAGTTGTTTGAGGTATGAAGGTGGAAATTTGCATTCTGCGCTCTGGAACGTCCCAGAGAGATTCGGTCATGTGTAGATCTGATGTCTGGCAAGGTCACGGAATGTGCTAGATTTATTTAGCAGTATATATGGGACCATTACCATCCTGGAATTTGGGAACATCATGTGGGAATGTGTTTCAGTAAAATAGCTTTATGTTTCTTGGTTGTTATACAATCAAACAGGTCAATAATCAAGTCAAAAACCCCTACATGACAGCAGCACATAATAGGGTAGCACAATTAATCAAAATAAAAACAAAAATGTGAAAAAACAAGTTAGACAGTTTAATGACTGAGAATGTAGTAGTATATACATTAGTACTGTAATTTTACAGATATAATGAAAAATGAACTTCTAAAGTGAATTTTGTATGTATGGAAATTGTATATCCAAGGTACACATTTCCAGTAATTGTGCAGTTCATTCTCATATTGTATTTTCCGAAAGTGTTGGAATATTTGTTGTTTACAGTAATATATAATTTAATAAAAAGGTTTATATTGACTTATTTAAAGGTCAACCGATATCGGATTTTACCGATAGCTAGGCTGGACCACACTGGCCGATACCGATTAATCGGCCGATAGTTTTTGAAATGGCTCCTGAATGGAAAATAATTAGTGCTCTACTATTTAAATAAAAAAGTAGCCTACTAAACCATATTTTGTATATGAATATTCTCATTGTACTCATTGTAAAGCGTTACATTACATCAACAGTCAAACTAAAGATGGCCATCTTTAAATATTTACACAAAGGCCACAGAATTGAAATTATATATGGATATTGTGTACTTTTCACAATTTAACTGCTTCTATTCTATTATCTAATCAAAATATGTTAGTCACACACCAGGCAAAAGTGCAGCTCCGTGTCTAGAAGAACTTGCAGCTATCTGGTATCACACACACAGGACACATTTCCATTCAATTCAAGCGGCGATCTACAAGAGTTTATTTAATCACCAAATAGGCAAAATAATACTGCTGTCGTTTCTCCACTAATGAAGAACCTAGTCAAATTAATCACTTAGTAATGATATAATACTGTGCACACACCACTTTGTTATTGATGTTTTAAATTCTTCTTTGAAGTGTCCCAATCTGTGCAGTGTCACTAGAGGCCACTGTATAAAGACTGTATAATGAGGACCTTCTCAGCCGCTCTAGCAACGGACCCAACCTGGAAAAACTA
Organism: Garra rufa; assembly: GCF_049309525.1. Classification (NCBI taxonomy): domain Eukaryota; kingdom Metazoa; phylum Chordata; class Actinopteri; order Cypriniformes; family Cyprinidae; genus Garra; species Garra rufa. The sequence goes on from NC_133365.1 coordinate 19,034,770, forward strand.
CCGGTTTTGGGTAAACTATCGGTGCCGATTAATCGGCAAAACCAATACATCGGTTGACCTCTAGACCTATTAACCTTTTGTTTACATCTACCTTGTAAATATAGTTTTTGCTGTTTTATTAAAAAGTTTTCCAGAGGTAAATCAATAATTACAATTTTAACAATATTTCAAGTGTGATTTATCAGATTTGTACTATTTTGAATCCAATTTTTCTTTGTAAAAGGCAAAAAGTTGATCATATTGATTTAAAACTTAAGGATATATAATTTGAAAATACATTGAACCAAACACTATCATAACATCTTAGTTGATAATTCAATACATTTGTTACAGGTCCCGGGCAGTCGGGAAGACTGTAAGCAGTAGTCTTTGCAGTAAATAAGAGAGAGACAAAAGTTAGTTGTTGCTTTCACGGGTCCTCTTTGTTGTCTGAGGATGCGCTGCAGTCGTCGCGGTAACCCAACTCTCTCAAGATGCAGCTAAACTGTTCAGTGCAAACTCACTATACATGCTTTTAAGTAATTTAAATACAGCTTATAGACCATTTCAAGCGCTATTCGGCGGCTTAAGGAAGTGACGTCTTTGGTCCCAGGAAGTTTCCGGTTTATGATCCAGCGCATTGAAAACAATGGCAAGAAGCGCTTTATGAACAGTGGGATTGAGGTCATATATATACACAATTATATACAATCCTCCTGTTTAAATGTGTAAAAAATTAGATTCTTGTCGTTCGGTGGTTGGATGCTTCTCCTGGGCCGGAACTAACAGTATGAGACAAGTTAGTGTTGTCAAAAATATCGATATTTCGATAAATATCGATACTGAAATATCTGAACGATACCAATACTAATTTCCCGACGTATCGATACTAGCCGAGCTGTCACTTTCACTTTTCCACAAAGGCGAGTTTACAAACACCACACGTGACCGCAGTGCCTGTCTCGTCAAATTCAAGCGAATGGAAAGGCCAGTGCGACGCCCCGCGACCGGCACTGTTTGATAAAGAACACAGCAGGAGTGCTATCTGGAAATATTTCGGATATGAAACAAACAAACATGGAAAGCCGAAGTACACAAGCAAGCCAATCTGTAAGAGTTGCTACAGAGCAGTGCTAACAAAAGGTGCTAACACTACTAATTTCACAAAGCACCTGAAAGACAGACACCTGGATCTATATAAAGAAGAACTGTTCTCATTTTAACATTACTGAATCATTAAATAAGATTGCCTATTATTGTTGCTGATATGAGTGTTGTCCTGTTTTTTACTGTAGTTCGTTACTGTAATCAGATTGAGGAATCTTAGACGAGTAAATACTTTAACTGCGTTCAAATGTAAATTAACTGTGCTTATTTAACTTTATTTAAAAAAAATCATTACCTAACTTCTGCAATTTGTCTTAATGTCTGTCCAGTGAGCAACCGAGCATTGTTTTTGTGTGTGATGCACGCATGTTTGCTTGCATGGATCGGTGATTATGAATCCGGCATTAAAATCTGTTCATCAAATAATGTTAATCTATTAACCAGCATTTATGAAAGATGAGCAATGCATTTGTTACAGAATATTTGAATCTTTGATAACGGTAGGTAATAAAAATACAACAGCTCTGGTCAAATAAAAAAAAAAAGAACAGATATAACTTGGATTTTAATAAGTTAATGTATTAGTAAATTATACTTTAACTTTTAACTAAGATTAATAAATGTTTTGGAGGTATTTTTCATTGTTTATTCATGTTTACTAATGTTAACAAATATATTTTAACATTAACTTATAGTTCTAAGATTAGTTAGATAGTTTAGTTCATTTTAAAAGTGTGGTCTAAAAGGAAAAAAAAAAGTTTACGACCTACACTACCAGTTGCATTTGAACAGCAAATAAAGTATGAAGCTCAAACTCAAATGAAGCTAAGAAGCTGAACAGGGCTGTAGCAGTGTACATATGCATATACCTTATTGTCATGTTCTAGACTATTTATTTTCAAATTAAAAAAGAAATTTACCTCCTTAATATTGTGGCAGTTTTTTTCTCTGTGGTATCGAAAATAGTATCGAATATTGATATTTTTCAAGGTATCGTATCGAAGTTAGAAATTCCAGTATCGTGACAACACTAAGACGCGTTTTACGGTATATTTCCGAGAAAGGTACCCGAGGTGCGGCAGTGAAGGAGAAGGCTGGAAAACAACAAGCAACTCTAGGATATACTGCGCACATTTCGATTCAGGCAAGTAAATGTTTTTAACTAATATGATTATATGCATATCTTTACGTTAACTCTTTAAGTATGATGCTGTATAATTTAAAGTAGTATTTTGTCATTGTTATATATGCAGCTTGCATTTTGATTCGTGCGTAACGTTAGTGAAAAAGGCAAGTTTTTTATTTCTGTTTTATTGCTAAGTGTTATGTGGGCTATAACTAAGTTCATATTAGTCGTCTAGTTATCTTGTCAGTTGACAAATGCAGTAAGTAACATGAAAGTAAACTTGAACGTGGTATTGTGTAATAGTTATCAGCAGTAGTTTACAAAAGGTAATGTTAATAGTGAAAAAAATTTTTTTTCATCACTTAAGCTTTGGTAATGTTAATTCAAACATATACTGATGTATTAAGCAATAATAGCATTTTTTTTATATTGTGCATTATATTAAATCATTGTTTTTCTACTTTTATCCTTAGGAGAGCCATCATCTGTAGACACCCAAGGACATCTGATCATCCTGCAGTGACTAACCACATCTGACCATATGAACACCCAGATGTGTTTGAGAACTTGAGTGTAGTATTCACTACTTCAGTGTAGTACTTAAAGCTACTGATGACCCGGCCAGATACAGACGGCTGCTTTTGATATTTGTTCCCCCTTTGTACTCCATTTAAATTCAAATGTTGTTTCAGTTGTTGTTGTTTCATTTGTTGAAGCATTTTATGTTCATACAAATATGTACATATCAATACATGTGCTGGAAATAAAAACAGTTGAAAGTGAGAGAATGTTCTTTTTTATAGATACAGTACTGGTCAAAAGTTTGGACAAAGTATTTTTTTTTATGTTTTTGAAAGAAGTATTTTATGTTCATTAACATGATTAATTAAACGATTTTTTATTATACAAAATGTGTTATGCAAAGCTGGATTAGCATCAGTCTTTACATTACACCATTCAGTTTCACATGATTTTATATATATA
>NC_133365.1:19038465-19063900 GCF_049309525.1 Garra rufa
CCTATGTTGCGGTAGTTTCTGGTTCTGACAAGTCTAAGTTTCCATCGAAGCTTAGCCGTTTTCCCTCAGAAGGAATTACTATAATTCCAAGCCTGAGCTGTGCCCTGGGTTCTACCCAGTCTGTAAGTGGGTAACAGGTCAGGCCTCTGGCCGGGAGGGGTAACGTTTTGACAGCCGTCACCACGTCCTAGTAGGGGCAATTTCCTCTCAGAATTGTTGCTTAGTGCTCGCTGGCTTAGCATGCACTCCCCTCAGCATGGCAGTGTTGGTATACCGTTCCCCAAAAGCGCCCTCTAGAGGACGCAGTGAGAGTTCCCTTCGGAAGGGAACGTCTCAGGTTACGTATGTAACCCTAGTTCCCTGAGAATAGGAACTAGGGTTACATACGTAACCTGAGACGTTTTTTTTGTGATTTTGTTTTATATTTGTGCTATATTTCTTCCTTGAACTTTACTGTATTTCTCATTTTTATAAATTAACAATAATCTTCATTTTGTCTCTATGTTTGCAGAGTTATCATTTTATGGCATGGCCATTAGGAGCCATGAATAGGCATTAACATCATGTGGTGTACATTTATGATATGTCTGTTTTCCTCTATGTCAACATAAGTAATACAGAGTCTGTATACTGGAAAAACAAAGCTTTGGATGGTATATGTGTGTTTGTGTAAGTACAAAGTTTGCATGTTATGATAGGAACAGCACACAGGAGTCAAAAATATACATCAGAGTGTTCAGTCACACAGCAGGTAAAAGAGCTCTCTATCTCTGTCGCCATCCAAACAGAACAGCACATCAAATATTTATCCCTCCCTCCAGCAACTGCTTTATAAACACTATCCAGTTTAATCCCACATGCTGCGCATCTCTGAATGCACAGGAAGATACAGACAGAGATAGTCCTCAATTGGCTCTGACCTGCGAAACTACATTTGCAAAACTGATATTATGTCAGTGTGCAATTTTACATATACATAACTTATGTTTAGGTATATTATGTATTGTTGATGGATTTTTCCCTCCAACTTGTTATACTTTTGGCAGCGTTCACTCAAAAACCAAGGTGCAAAAGCTTAGATCAGTGAGGTCTATGATCAAGAAATGTCAACAGGTTTAAAATGTTCAGTACAATACAATTCATAGACCTGTGTGGCCACTGTATACAAATTAGAGAGTAGTATGATGTTTACTCTAGTCGATGTTACAAACCCCTCTGATAGATGTATAAGATTTACTCTGGACTGATTGTGTCAAGATCAGAGGTTAAGGAAAGGGCAGTTGGGTAAGAGCAGTTTGTTACTACCGCTGAAAGGAGGCTTGAGTTACAAGTGGCACAGTCAGCCAGTGGAAGTGAGATAATTCTCTCCTCCTTCTCACAAATGGAGTTCCTCTCAAACAGATCATCTGTCTCAGCCTGGAAACCTAATCTGTAAAGGCACTAAGAGCACAAACACAAAGGTACTACAGCAGTCTGACTGAAAACTGCTTCAACACTCTCTCTCTCTCACACACACACACACACACACACACACACACACACACACGCACGTTGGGTTACATGTTTTATGGGGACATTCCATAGGCGTAATGGTTTTTATACTGTACAAACCGTACTTTCTATCACCCTACACCTACCCTACACCTAAACCTAGCCCTCACAGGAGATTGTGCACACCTTTACTTCCTCAAAAAAACTCATTGTGCATGATTTATAAGCCTGTTTCCTCATGGGGACCTGAGAAATGTCCCAAAAGGTCAAAATCTACTGGTATTCCTATCCTTGTGGGGACATTTGGTCCCCATAACGTGATGAATACCAGGTACACACACACACACACACACACACACACACACACACACACAAATAAGCTCAGTGCCACAATACGTAAGACGTGAGTTTCTCCACTTACAGGTCATTTTGAGGAGGGTGGTGACTAGGAGCATTTGTGCGTTTAAGTGTAGAACAGAGAACTAACGTCGCCCTCTTGTGACCGTACACTGGAATAGTGCATGGAAATAAACTATGACAAATTAGTTTATTTTTTATTTTATTTTAGTTTAAGATTTATTTGCCGATTTAATATATATATACACAATTAAACACACAACACACACACACACACACACACACACACACACATGTTGGGTTTACATGTTTTATGGGGACATTCCATAGGCGTAATGGTTTTTATACTGTACAAACCGTACTTTCTATGGCCCTACACCTACCCTACACCTAAACCTAGCCCTCACAGGAGATTGTGCATACTTTTACTTCCTCAAAAAAACTCATTGTGCATGATTTATAAGCCTGTTTCCTCATGGGGACCTGAGAAATGTCCCTACAAGGTCAAAATCTACTGGTATTCCTATCCTTGTGGGGACATTTGGTCCCCACAACGTGATGAATACCAGGTGCACACACACACACACATATATATATACACACACACATATACATATATATATATATATATATATATATATATATATATATATATATATATATATATATATAGTCATTTTACCACATTTAAAGTTATTTAATAACACTGAAAAAAATGATTCATTGAATTTACTACATTTTTTAAAGGTAAGTGGTTGTAATAAATTTTAGCTGCATTTAAGTAAAAAAATGTTAAAAGTTAGTCAAAAAATGTGTTTATTCAAATGTAGCTCAAATAAATTGATTGCAACCACCAATAAATCATTTTTTTTCAGTGAATGCTAAAAAAATGTCTATAATGCTCACCAAAGGTGCATTTATTTGATAAAGAATAAAAATGTAATACTGTGAAATCGTATTACTATTTAAAATAATTTTCTAATTTTAGTATATATTGTAATTTATTACTGTGGTGTTATAGCTCAATTTCATTTAGCTCATTTTAGTCATTACTTCAGTCTTCATTGTCACATGATCCTTCAGAAATCATTCAAATATCCCGATTTGGTGCTGTGATATTTTTATGTTGAAAATGGTTTTGCTGCTTAATATTTCTGTGAAAACTGTGAGGGAAAAAACTTTCCTAACATAATGACTCATATCGTCACTTTTGATTTAAAAGGATTTTCCCCAAAAAAATGTCATTAATTACTCACCCTCATGTCGTTCCGAATCCCATAAAACCTTTGTTCATCTTCAGAACACAAATTAAGATATTTTTGATGACCCTCAATAGAGATCAATGCAACTGAAATGTTTCCAGACCCAGAAACATAGTAAGGACATGATAAAATAGTCCATGTGACATCAATATGGCAAGCCGTTTAAGCCTAAAATATACTAAGCGTTACTCGTAACTGCATTTTTACTAGAAACAATTTAATTAGAGAGCTGTATAATAAAATTATTACTAGTAACAATGCCAGTTAAAGAGCTCTCTAATTCTTACTAGTAACAATTCCAGTTAGAGTTCTACAAATTAATTTTTACTAGTCATATGTCTCCATTGACTTCCATTCATTTTTAAATACAGAGCTCTACAACTGAATTATTACTAGTAATAATTCCAATTAAAGAGCTCTCTAAATTAAGTTTTTACTAGTAACAATTCCGATTAGAGAGCTCTCTAATTTAATTATTACTAGTAAAAATGCAATTACAGAGCTGTAACAATTAATCCACTGAGAGGCGAGATGTAATATGAACCCAAGTGCAGTTTATTTAGATACATGTGAAATCAATAATCCAAACATAATCCAAAACAAACAAGACTTGACTTGACTTGACTTGAACAAACAGACTTGACTTGACTTGACTTGACTTGACTTGACTTGACTTGACACTCACCAAACAGCAGTTACAACACCAATACACGACAAGGGACCATTCAAACACAAGGGCTTTATATACCAGACAATACAGGTCACATGACATAAACTAACCAATGAAAAACAAGGAACAGGACCATAGAAACCAAAGACAACCAATGAGAACAAGACACATGAAACTAAGAGACCAATGGCAGGAATACATGAGGGCAAGGGAAGCAAGACACAACAGCATGAAACGACTACATAATAAAAGACATGAAAACATGAACATGAAACAAAAACCCAAAACACCCGTTAGAAGAGCTCTATAATTCAATTTTACTAGTAAAAAAAACAAAAAAAAAAACATTAAATATATGTTTAATTGCAGAGCTCTGTAATTGAATTAAAGAGCTCTCTAATGCAGTTCTTACTAGTAACAATTAAATTAGAGCAGCGGTTCCCAACCGGGGGGTCGTGACCAACTAGGGGGCCTCAGTGATCCTCCAGGGGAGCCGCAAGATTTCTTCAAATTAATTTAAATATTATCCTATAATTGTTTAATTTCATTATTAATGTGCTAAATGAAAATAATAAAAGCACAACCTCTCTCGCACTGTTAAATACTTTATATATATATATATATATAAATATATATATATATATATATTTTATTTTTATTTTTTATATATATTTATAGCATATGTACATCGACTTAACATATAGTAGTCACCACTAATAAGCTACTAAATATATTGTAGTAGCCTACATTTTTTGTACAGCTGCTTTGCAACGATTTGTATTGTGAAAAGCGCTATACAAATAAACTTGAATTGAATTTAATTGAAATACAGACTGAATGGCGGCTCAAAACTTCCAAACGCTGTATGCAAACTAATGTTTAATTTCTCGGCTGCATGCATGAAGCAAACCGTCGCGCTAATTTAAAGGTTAAGACGATTAGTGTAGGCTAATAATAGAGAACTTGCGCGTGCTTAATGTATAACACTCGTGTATATCAGAGTCGTACATTAGACACGCATAAGTCCGCAATTGATTCACAAACTATGCGCGCTCTCGGGGCTCTGATCCCTATCTTATTTTTGCGTGACATTTCAAAACATTTTCCTAGTTGTCCAAATTATTGTCCTGTGAGTGTTTTATAATAGATGCGCACCCATTAGAAGAGGAATGAGGCTCGGTGTTTATGAGCATCAGGCGCGCACTGACAGAGTTCACTGATCCCGTCTTCGTCAAACCTTACATCGATGTGTTTCAACAGATTTAGAATGTATTTGCTGTATTTTAAATTTGTGTATTATTTTTTAATGGATACAAACAGTAGCTATTCAGTCAGTCAAGTTAAAAAGGTATAGGTTTAGTGGTCTTTTGATATCTCCCTGTTGTAGCTACGGCAGGTTCACTTATTTAAGAAAAAGTAGCTACTATGAAGTTGTAAAAAAATGACTGAAGTAAAGAATTCAGGAGCTTTAAATCTCTCTCTGTGTGTGTGTGTGTGTGTGTGTGTGTGTGTGTGTGTGTGTAATTTTAAAAAGTTAGAATTGAGCAGAGGTTTTCTTTAAAGATTAGGTATTTTTAAAAATTTAATTTAAAATTTGTTTGAATTTTGAGTTTTTTATAACATGCAGTAGAAGAATAATAAGGCAAAACAGTTGTTTTGGTTAATAAAAAAGGTTTAAAAATAAATAATTTTCTCTTTACTGCGGAAGTGCAGTATAAGAGGACATGTCAGGCATGGGGGGGCCTTGCAAAATTGACCGGAGAAGTAGGGGGGCCCCGGGGTAAAAAAGGTTGGGAATCCCTGAATTAGAGAGCTCTCTAATCGGAATTGTTACTAGCAAAAACTGAATTAGAGAGCTCTGTAATTGGAATTAATACTAGTAAAAAGTGATTTAGAGAGCTCTCTAATTGCAATTGTTACTAGTAAGAATAAAATTGTAGAGCTCTCTAATTGTAATTCTTACTAGTAAAAATTCTGTTGAAGAGCTCTGTAGTTGATGAATGAAAAATGAATGAAAGTCAATGGATACGTGACTAGTAAAAATTAATTTGTAGAGCTCTCTAATTGGAATTGTTACTAGTAAGAATTGAATTAGACAGCTCTCTAAATTGTAATTGTAACTAGTAAAAATTGATTTAGAGAGCTCTCTAATTGGCATTGTCACTAGTAGGAAATGAATTATAGAGCTCTCTATTTGAATTGTTACTAGTAAAAATACAACTATGACTAGTAACGCATATTAAATTTTAGGCTAAAACGGCTTGCCATAGTTCAACTGTATTTTTATGAAGTTACAAGAATAATTTTTATGCGCAAAGAAAAAAAAATCGAACAACCTTATTCAACAATTCTTCTCTTTCGTGTCACAATGCACACGCATGTGTCCTTATTTTTGTTTGCTTTGCTCACATAAAGTATAGAGGGTTTGCACTTACATCACAATTTGGTCAGTTACCCGGATGTAAACAACAGTATGGATTGCAGGGGTAATGTACTACTGAATATGTTGTTTTGCTAATTTATGCTCTCTAAACCACGACAAAAACATGTGATAGCTGCTAAATCATATAGAGAAGGACTTAGTAAGCAGGAAAGGGTGCAATATTTTGACAAACTTAAGTTAATAGGAGGTATAGAGACGTACAAGCAGTATTAATTAAGATATTAGTCTAATATTTCACTTACCTGACAGGAAATGATACGAGCAAAATTCTTGCCCTGGAAATCCTATTTCAGTTTGGCCAACCACAAACGCATTTTGTTCCTCACAGTTTTTTGCACTCTTCTCCTTGATTTGTTATAACTTTTGGCAGTCTGTAGTACTCCAAATGTTTTCCCCAGTCCGACTGATTAGTACAGCCTAAAACATCACAATAATTGATCACTTTCAGCAGCAATAATCAGCTAAATACGCTAATTTAATTCAGTTCGCTAGCATTGTTTACATTCAGTGGACGATTGATGACACGTCCTGCAAAACACTCTATTCGCGTAGCTTTACAAAATTACGGTTGAACCACTGATGTCAAATGGACTATTTTAATCATTTTCCTGTTTCTGGGTCTGGGAACATTTCAGTCTATGGAGGGTTTAGAAAGCTCTCTGATTTCATCAGAAATATCTTAATATGTGTTCTGAAGATGACCAAAGGTCTTACGGGTTCTGAACGACATGAGAATGAGTAATTAATTACAGAATTTAATTTTTAAGTGAACTATGCATTTCCTACTAAAAATCCCATTGACCCCAAATAACAAATTTTGTTTTATTTGTTCATGAAAAAATGCACTAGTCATTAGTCATTCTAGAGCTTTCCGTAATCATCTGTACATGAGCAACACAACTTAGTCACTGATAAGCGTTTTTATAAAATAAATTTAATGCTCCATTTCTGAAGCTCTGTAATTCATAATCATCACATACACACATATTGCAATGCACTAATGCAGACAGTTCACAATGACTAATGTAGACATTTGCTTTTATTTATATTTACTTCTTTTAAAAAGCCAAGAGCTCTTGATATGCGGTACACTAGTCACATTTCAGACACAAAATTACCACTCACTTAAAATCTCTCTGTAGAAAAAAACATTGTCTGGTTCAAGCACAATGATAAGCTACATTCACAACATTCACATCATAAATAGAGAAATAATACATAAAGGCGCGCACACACACACACAGACACACACACATACATACATACATACATACATAAACCCTCCTGGTGGCTTCTTATTTATTGAAGACTCATCCCCAAATGAAACTGAATATTGTAGTCCCTGACAGAATGAGAAAAACATATTAAGGCCTCTTTCATATCTGGTATTGCCCCTGGAGGAACAAATTGAGTCAGCAAATGCCTGAAGAGGGAATACTTCATATTGTCCCAGAGATGGACCCTTTTCACAGTTCAGAAGTCATAGTTTGGTATATCTCTATAGAAGTGAATGGAAAATGCATCAACATGTATTTCCATGATGGCATTTCTATAGTCTCAGCCTCAGACGTCACGCCCACGGAACGTTGGCTAAACGTCTGATGCATATGGTACACTTAACTGGAAACACTTCAGGAATGTCGAAGTCGTCATCTGATTAGTTGAATTTGACCGGATTTCCGGGAGTGTCGCATTTATTTTCGGTCTGCCGGGAAACAAAGCGTAGACTGATTTACTCGCGTTTTGCTAAAAGGTGCTTATGCAGACGCCAGTGTTGTTATACACATTTGCACATTTGTTATACTCTTCTTCGTTATCTTTCAATGCTGGTTATTTCAGTGACTGACTTGTTGCACGCCAGTCTGTTGTTGTGGGGGCATTTCCACCCACCGAAACGTGACGCTGAACGAAACGAACTGTGATTGGTTGTTTGACATGTCGATCAAACGGTCTTATGGGCGGGCCTTGGCCAATGAAAGCTGCCATGAATTCCAGACCTTCAGCCGTCAGTCTGAAGGTCTGGCTACGCGAGACTAGCATTTCTATGACTTTCCAAAAGAGGAAAACACATTGAGAGATTAATTACGTTGGTCAGAAGACCTAGATTCATAATGTTATAAACTGTGGAAAAGGGTCCATGCTTTTTCTTTTCGATGTTCAACTCCTGGCCACCAGGGAGCAGTCATACAATCTTCTCTGTAATGGTGAGAGTTTTTGGAAGGGGCACAGTCATGCATTAGCGTAAAACTAAGCCCTTCCCATGTGCATATTCTGTTGAAAATCAGCAAATCAAGCAAAGCGGAGACATATCTCGAAGAAACATCTCTGTTCGAAATAGTAAACAATCCATTGAATAATCCAAGCATCATTTACACAGTTGACCTACGTGGTCCCTCAGCAAGATGACCTCTTATTTAAATTAGTAGTAATTAGCTTGAAATTAAGTAAAACATTGAACTCATGTTAGCAAATTAAATAAAGGATGGGGATTGTTTGAGTCGTGCTGACTGTCTGTAGAGCCGGATAGCTCCGGTTCCACAGTGCATAGAGTCCTACAGTATCAGTCTGGAGACTGACTCGTACACACACAAATACACACGCACACAGTCCTGCTCATTCGAGAGAGGTAGTAGTTCATGTTCCTCTGTCTGGCTTTGTCCGTTTCAGTTTGTTAAATCCATCCTTGGTGCAGCAGCCTCTCTCAAGGGGAGTGATGGATGGAGGAGCCCTTACGGTGAAGCTCAATCTGGGCTTGGATTAAACTTTAATCCCAGGCTTCATTCCACTTTGCAGGCCACGACCATAATCCAGTTCCGGTTTGTGTTTGGCCTTGGTTAAAAGGCCTGGGATAAAGTCCCATGGTCCTTCAAGCATGTAGACCCTGACCAAGATTTAGTTCAACAGCAGCAAAAGGGTTTATTTTATCCGTTTCAATCTTAATCACATGCGCGAGGAGGTCGCACATTCATAGAACAGCACATATGCGTCGCTGCTGCGCACCTGGCTGGATGACATGGGGCTCACCCTGAAATAAAGATAGAAATGAGACGTCAGCTAAACAATGGTTCAGCATCAGCACCTACAAACACGTACATTAACACGTAAGGGAAAACAGCACGGACTACTAAACAATGTATCCTATAACATTGTAAATATACACTACTGTTCAGTTTTGTTAAAGAAATTAACACAATTAATACATTTTATTCAGCAATGATGCATTAAATTGATTAGTGATACTAAAAAATGTATAATGCTACAAAAATGATTATATTTTAAATAAATGCTGATCTTCTGAACTTTTTATTCATCAAAGAAACCTGAAAAAAATCTACTCAGCTGTTTTCAACATAGTAATATTAATGATAATAATAAATGAGCAGCAAATTAGAATATTAGAATGATTTCTGAAGGATCATGTGACTGGAGCAATGATGCTAAACATTCAGCTTTGGAATTACAGGAATAAATGTAATTTTAAAATATATTCAAATAGAAAACAGTTACTTAAAATAGAAAAAAATATATTTTAAAATGTTAATGTTTTTGGTGTACTTTGGATCAAATATATTCAGGCTTGCTGAGCAGAAGAGACTTCTCTTAAAACATTAAAAATCTTTTACCTTTTTTACTCTTTTACTTTTGACTGGTAATATAATATAAAATCAAATCTAATAGCTTCTAAAAATACTTTAATGTCCAACTACTTTTTGGAGCCACTAACTACGTTATAGCTTATAATGCAGTAAACTAAAGCTTAAAGAAATCTGAGAGCTTTCTGACTTTGCATAGACAGCAACACAACTGAAACGTTCAAGACCCAGAAAGGTAGTAAGGGCATTGTTAAAATAGTCCATGTGACATCAGTGGTTCAACCTTAAGTTTATACAGCTACAAGAATGCATTTTGTGCACAAAGAAAACAAAAATTACAATTTTATTCAACAATGTCGTCTCTTCCAAGTCTGTGAGTAGCTGGTGAGCAGAAATTGTCATTATTTTTTGTTTTCTTTGCACACAAAAAGTATCCTTGTAGTTTCAATACATTATTGTTGAACCACTGATGTCACATGAACAATTATAATGATGTCCTTTCTACCTTTCTGGCCCTTGAACGTGTTGTGTTGCTATCTACACAGGGTCAGAAAGCTCTCGGATTTCATCAAAAATATCTTAATATGTGTTCCGAAGATGACCGAAGGTCTTACAGGTTTGGAACGACATGAGGGTGAGTAATTAAAGACAGAATATTCTCTTTAAACAGTAATGCAAACACTACAGATATAATCTTACTCCACAAACTTTTTTGAATAATAATTTGTTATGTCTATTTACCTGGAGTCGTTGTATGTGTACCATTCGCCTGTGCAGGGATTGCGGCAGTATGCTGTGTAATGGCCACCCAGAGATGTTCCAGTGTGATTTGACACAGCATACAGATTATAGACTGCATTTACTGTGACGAGAGAACAGAAAAAAAGAACAGCAATTAAACACAATTATCCTGGAGCTACAGTAAACACCGCATTGCTCAAACTACTGTACAGAATAGAGATGTAATGAATGACGCTGCAGAACTTACCGCTGTTATCAGAGGCAAATTCCCTGAGGTCCAGCTCTTTGAGGGGAAAGTTTACAAAAGTGGAGAGTTTGCTGGTTCTGACTCGACACTCAGAGAAACGCTTCAGATCTGAGATAGTTTGAGAGTCAAGGGCAAATACACACAGCATTTTACCAAATTAATTATATTACACATTTAATTGATCAATACACAATGGTAAATTAGATTCTTTGGATGACAGATTTGTTTCAAAAAGGATACGAAGCACCAAGATTTTAGGAAATTTCTGAATGGTGAATTTTTTCGTGCATTTCCGTCTGGTTTTACATCTGTAGCATGTCTACATGAAAAAAAGAGAAGCAGTTAGTAAATGTCTAAACATTATATTATTATTTATAGAGAGATAGATAGGTCATAAGTTTACATACACATTGCAGAATCAGCAAAATGTTAATTATTTTACCAAAATAAGAGGGATCAAACAAAATGCATGTTATTTTTTTATTTAGTTCTGACCTGCATATAGTCCACAAGATAAAATAATAGTTTAATTTATAAAAATTACCCCATTCAAAAGTTTACACAAGGTTCAAATGCTCACCGATGCTCCAGAAAGAAAAAACAATGCATTAAGAGCTGGGGGTGTAAACTTTTGAACAGAATGAAGACGTGTACATTTTCCGTATTTTGCCTAAATATCATATTCTTTTTCATTTAGTACTGCCCTTCAGAAGCTACAGAAGATACCCCCCCAGCTCTTAATGCATTTTCTTTCCTTCTGGAGCATCAGTGTTTGAATCTTCTGTAATAGTTGCGTATGAGTCCATCAGTTGTCCTCAGTGTGAAGATGGATCTCAAAATCATACAGTCAATGTTGAAAAGGCTTCAAATACACAAAAATGCTGAAAAAACAAAGAATTTGTGGGACCTGAAGGATTTTTCTAAAGAACAGCAGGATAAACAAGGGACTTATAAACAAATATCACTAAACAAAAAACAGCTGTGGATTATTCAGGTAACAACAACACAGTATTAAGAATCAAGTGTATGTAAACTTTTGAACGGGGTAATTTTTATAAATTCAACTATTATTTTCTCTTGTGGACCATATGTAAATGCATTTTATGTAAAAAAAAAATTATCCAGGTGAATACTAAATTAAAAATAACATGCATTATGTATGATCCCTCTTATTTTGCTAAAATAATTAACAGTTTGCAGATTCTGCAAGGTGTATATACACTTTTGGCCTCAACTGTACTTTATACTTTACTTACTGGTCTTTCATTCCCATCTAGTACATCTTCCTTGGTGAAAAGTCGAAGGCAATCCATCAAACTCACTTCTCCAGAATTCTGAGGGGGAAAAAAAAACAAAAAAACAAGGACATTAATACAATGTTATTATGTCAATGATAATACATATTTGAGTATTTCGGTCTTCATATTAACCTTAGCGATAGGCAGGGACAGATCCCAGAATGGATCAAACACAGTCGAGCAGAAGCCACACTCGCTGCACGTCAGAGAGCTTTTCAGCTGACCAACAAACAGATCTGTGAAAGACAAATAAACATTAGCACTTTATAACACACACACACACACACACAGAGCGAGCCTGTAGCTTGTGTTATTATAGCAGGTCAACTCACCGACTACTTTGCTGTCCTCACTCTCCAGGTACTTGTTCCACATTCTCTTGCCTTTTTCGTCGTCCCTGTAGATAAAACACACTTAATTTAGGACCCCAGACAGACTGCTTGCTATTAATGTCAGACTGCAACAGTTCAACCGCACACTACAGGTGATTCATCTGTTACATCAATCACCACATAATATTTTCGGTATTGAAGGAAATAAGCATTTCTGGATATTTAGAATATTTTGGAAAGAAGTCTCTTATGCTCAGTTGCATTTTTGATTCAAAATACAGTAAAAAATACTGTGAAATATTGCATTTACAAATAAGGGATTTTATTTTAATATATTTTAAAATGTAATTTATTCCCGTGATGCAAAGAAATCATTCTAATATGCTGATTTGGTGCTCAGGATTATTATTATCAGGGTTGAAAACTATTGTTCTGCTCAATATTTGTATTAAAAAATACTTTCAGGATACTTTGATGAATAGAAAGTTCAAAAGAATATTATTTATTTGAAACAGTCTTTACTGTCACTTTTGATCAGTTTAATGCATCCTTGCTAAATGAAAGTAATCATTTATTTTATAAAAGAAAGAAATTTGAGGTTTTTACTTACGAGAGGTGATCAAAGTCCTCCAGGGGGGATCTGGGTTTCACTGTCACTCTGTTTACTTCATTATGAAGCCCGTCCAGCAAAAACCTCAAGAACTCCTGAGCATCCTGCTGACTGGAGGACAGAACAGAGAAGTTCATTTTTAAAAGTGATTTTCAGCTCAAAACTCCATAAAATACAGGTAAAATATGAGTCTGCATGAGAGAAAAGCTTTTACTGTAGCCGTAACTTACTTGTAACCAACAAATCGAGGGGCATATTTCTGAATCTGCATTTTGAAGTCAGAAGGGCTGATGGCCTCACTGCTAGCTGATGTCCAAAGAGTCTGAGTGAGCTTGGCAAACTCTGAAAGCAGAAAAATACTCACATTTAGAGGCATATGACTAAGACGCAGGACCCAAAGGCTGTCTGATATGTATGATAAAATGAATGCTCTACTGTATGAACTGGTGAACGTGTCTCTTACCCTCCATCAGCGCTGCTTTGGCCCTGCAGTTGTTGTTGAGGTCAGTGCGGTGCGTGTTACGCAGACAGTAGTCCCTCAGGTCATGAGTGTTGCTCAGACACTGCAGAATGGAGTTCATGAAACACTGCAGAGAAACATTTGAAAAAGGGAGAATGAGATGATTACTCAGCATACACAGACTGCAGTCCTCTGAGACAGATGTAGCAACAGATCTTGACTTCTGTATTGTGACGTACATCCAAATTTTAACAGATATTTTTTATTTCTACATTTCAATTTAAAATTTAAGAAAAAGATTTGAATTTAAAGGAAAACTTCTTCATTTTCAAAAGTATGCTTTGACATGCACTACCAGTCAAAACTATTTCTGTTTTTACTGTAATTGCGATTATATGTTAATAAAATATATGTTAAACAAATAAACTAATATAATTCAAATAAAATTAATTAATATAATATACACTACCAGTCAAAAGATTTTTAATGTTTTTTAAAGCTGCATTTATTATTTATTATTACTATCTATCTAAAATAACTGTTTTTTATTTGAATATATTTTAAAATGTAATTTATTCTTGTGATTTCAAAGCTGAATTTTAGCATCATTGCTCCAGTCACATGATCCTTCAGAAATCATTCTAATATTCTGATTTGCTGCTCAAAAAACATTTATTATTATAATGTTAAAAACAACTAAGTAGATTTTTTTTAGGTTTCTTGATGAATAGAAAGTTTAGAAGAACAGCATTCATCTAAAATAGAAAATAGATAATCTTTTGTAACATTATAAATGTCTTTATCATCACTTTTGATCAATTTAAAGCACACTTGCTAAATAAAAGTATTAATTTCTATAATTACTTTCCTAGCTTTTGAATGGCATAGTGAATAATGTTACAAAAGCTTTCAGATAAATGCTGTTTTTTTTATCTTTCTATTCATCAAAGTACTCAACTGTTTTTAAAAAGTAATAATAAAAATAATATATATATTTATTTCCTTGAACAGCAAATCAGCATATTAGATGATTTTATTAAGGATCATGTGACACTAAAGACTGGAGTAATGATGCTGAAAATTCAGCTTTGATCCCAGGAACAAATTACATTTTAAAATATATTCAAACAGAAAGCAGTTATTTTAAATAGTAAAAATACTTCACCATATCACTAGTTTGCTGTGTTTCGGAACAAATAAATGCAGGCTTGGTGAGCAGATGAGAATTCTTTACAAACATTAAAAACTTTTGACTGGTAGTGTAGTATATTGTAGTATATTGACAGAATTTTCATTGTGTTTGAACTATAAATAGCATACTCACAGTATTTCCCAGATTCCTGAGGCCCACCAGACCCTGAGCGTTCTTTGAGTTCTGTAAAAAAAGAAAGGGAAGAAATAGAGTGAAAGGATTAGTGAGATTTCTTTAAATCCAATGACACTTGAGCGTTTTACCAAAAAAGTGTTTTAATAAATTCAAATATGACTAATGCACATGACTCACATAGGCCACATCATTTGTCTGTCATCGAAACTGCATGTTTAAGTAGGGAGTTACTAGAAACTTGGATTTTCACAAAAATGTTTATAATGATATACAATTACATAAAAAGCATCCTGTCCATGTATGTGTTGTATAAGCACATATATTCAGTATATTACGAGCTGACCAAAGTGTTCTCTCTGAGCTATTAAATGGCACGTTAGCAGATTTAGACAGAGACCCCTGCTGTTGAAGACTTGACGCAAACAAATGATGCCCATCTGCCGCACCACAACAAAAACAATTATAAGCAATTTATTCAACTAGGGATGAACCATCAGTCAGGTTTACTCATATAGAGATTTATGAAAATCTAGCATTTCTCCAAATTTAGACAGCTGGGAATGATGATGGTGATGATTTCACACGTTTGACATAAGTCAGCCTGTTGACCATGACATAACACGGATCGCTCCGGAGAACATGAACAATGCGTCAGAGGTTTCTCACGAATCTCACGAAAGAAACTGACACACTCAGAATCAGTGATATCAAGGCCTGGAATAGCGGTGCTCATGTGCGTCATTCACTGATTGCAGTGTTAACTGTGTGATTTTACAATGGTGTCAGTGATGCTCGGCAGAACTCAGTGAAGTTGCAAATAGCCCCTCGGGCAGGCGATTTTAAAGTCTGTGAGTGTTTGGAATTTCAAACTTATTAATATATCAATTTAAAACATATAAAAAAAAAACTAAACTTAAAAACTTTAAAAAAATTGACCTTGGCAACTAACTAAATTAAAGCTAAACTTAAACTATAAAATGACTAGAAAGTATATATAAAAATATATAAATACAAAAACGTCATTTAAAATATTAACAAACATAACAAAGATATAATAGCATATAAAATAAAAACACTTAAACTATAAACTAAACATTACAAATAACTGCTTGAAAATGTCAAAAACAAACAATTTTGGTATTGGTATGCACTCTACAGATGAGTCACATGGACAGCATGTGATATTAGTGATACAACATGTTGAGTATGTCACAAATTGTACACTAATGACGCTATTTATGGTCGTTTCATATCTTAAAGGTCAATAACAATTCATACACACATTCACACCCCACACATGCAGAGGAATGTCATACGTCTGTCAAAAAGATTTGATATTTTTATCTTATTTTGTATAATATGTTGTCGTTCTAGGACACAATATGATTTTTAGTACTATTTGCGCAATGTTGTTATCATGTTTTTTTTATTTTTTTTCATGGACAAACACTACCAGTCAAAAGTTTTTGAACAGTAAGATTTTTAATGTTTTTTAAAGAAGTCTCTTCTGCTCTCCAAGCCTGCATTTATTTGATCCAAAGTACAGCAAAAACAGCTAAATTTTGAAATATTTTTACGATTTAAAATAACTGTTTTCTATTTGAATAAATTTTAAAATCGAATTTATTCCTGTGATTTCAAAACTGAATCTTTAGCATCATTAATCTAGTCTTCAATGTAACACGATCCTTCAGAAATCATTCTAACATGCTGATTTGCTGCTCAAAAACAGTTATTTTTATTATTATTATGTTGAGAACAGCTGAGTAGAATTATTTCAGGTTTCTTTGATGAATAGAAAGTTCAGTATTTTTTGTAAGTACAAATTTTTTGTAACATTATAAATGTCTTAATCATCACTTTTGATCAATTTAAAGCATCCTTGCTAAATAAAATTCTTCCTTCCCAAAAGGAATTATACTGACTCCAAGCTTTTGAATGGTATAGTGTTTAATGTTACAAAAGCTTTTATTTCAGATAAATGCTGATCTTCGAATCTTTCTATTCAGCAAAGAATCCTGAAAAAATATACTCAACTGTTTTAAATATTGATAATAATAAATATTTCTCAAATCAGCATATTAGAATGATTTCTGAAGGATCACGTGACACTGAAGACTGGAGTACTGATGCTAAAAATTCAGCTTTGAAATCACAGGAATAAATTACATTTTAAAAAATACTCTAATATTTTAAAATATTACTTTTTGCAGTGCTTTGGATCAAATAAATGCAGGCTTGGTGAGCAGAAGAGACTTCTGATATTAAAAAAATATTACAAATCTTACTGTTCAAAAACTTTTGGCTGGTAGAGTACATAGAGTGTATACCATAGTATTCTTTGAAGTAACATGCAAATGCATTGGTAATGTTTTTGTATGGGGCTGATCAGATTACACTTCAATTAAAAGTAATGAAGTGCACCAATCAAACACCTTCTATTAGCACCTCTGAGACTAGATGCATCAGGTTCAAACATGTTCAGCTGTGAGTTATCCTGAGAGTTTTTCTGTTATTCATATATTCTTCCAAACATCTGATGAGATTTTTCTTCCCCAAAGAAGATGAGAGAGGTGGAACAGATGGTCCAAGGCCTCGCTCCGCTGCTACCTCTGCTGAGCCGCTCTCTGGCTTTCACACCCAGCTCTTGAACCAAACAGACTGGTATGACAACAGCCAGCACCCAGCAGCAGCCATGGGTACGGCAAGCGTGGGGAGTTCTGCCTCAAAAGCGATTGGGTAACAAGAGGACAGCAGGATCTCACACTGGCTGTCTCTTCAAAGATCTTCAGAGAGCCGTGATCTAATTGGCTGGCGCGAGTTGAAAGCGAGCGAGTAAGAACACTGTGTCCTGACCTTAGTTTCTGGAAGCCATGGCTGTCACCAGCGTAAGAACTCTATGTGCTCTGCTGCCAAAAGACTGGTCACATGAGACACAGGCATTTTATTCAAGAAGACCTCTAAGACTCGGCTCTTTTATACCTTCACCATCTTCCATTTGTGTCCTTGATTATTTTAGACACATTTGTAAACTCTTCAGAGCAGCTGAAATTTGTTCTATATTTCAGTACATCCACTGTTCTAAAATAAAGGATACATTTGGGACACCTGAAAGGAACTGTCTGATCAGAAATGGGACATTCGGTCGGAGTAACTCAACCATCAGTGTTGATGATAAGCCACGCAAGTTTCTTACGCTGTTATCTCAACAATGATTGACAATCTCGATGGGCGGGATATAGAGATTTTGTGCAAGGTCACAAGCATGCAAAGAACAGGACCTTTAGCGATTCTTGGAATGTAATCGCATAGACATACCGATAAGATTTCCTTCAGAAAGGCACTGCTGACTTAGGAGTACATTTGTTCCTGAATATTATGCAATGTGATGCTCTGATTGTTTCTTTGTTGCATAACAAACACTGGTTACACTTGGAAATGTGGTTATCAACCACTCCAATAATTGATGTTATGCCTCCTGAACTGCAAATAGGGGCAGCGTTCACATCATTAAAAGCCACATAACCATTTCAGATGGATTCTAATGAATTATTTATGTTGTGTAAATCTAGCTGCCAATAACAGTTTCTTTTCCTGTATTCTCTTATAGTCGTTCTTCTTTCTGAGACTGGTCGGAAATTGCGAGAGTCGTCATTATATGTTTATGAAACAAATCATATACACAACCAGTCGAAAGTTTTTGAACAGTAAGATATTGAATGTTTTTTAAATAAGTATCTTCTGCTCACCAAGCCTGCATTTATTTGATCTAAAGTACAGCAAAAACTGTATAATTTTGAAATATTTTTACTATTTAAAATAACTACTTTCTATTTCAATATATTTTAAAATGTCATTTATTCCTGTGATTTCAAAGCTGAATTTTAGCATTATTACTCCAGTCACATGTTCTTTCAGAAATCATTCTAATGTTCTGATTTGCTGCTCAAAAAACATTTATTAATTTATTATTATGTTGTCTTTATCATCACTTTTGATCAATTTATCCTCCTATAATGTTACAAAAGTTTTTACTTCAGATAAATGCTGATCTTTGGATCTTTCTATTTATCAAAAAATTGTACTCAGCTGTTTTAAATATTGATGATAAGAATAATAATAATAATAAATGCTTCTTGAACAGCAAATCAGCATGTTAGAATGATTTCTGAAGGATCATGTGACATTGAAGACTTGAGTAACGATGCTAAAAATTTAGCATTGCATCAAAGGAATAAACTACATTTTAAAACATATTAAAATAGAAAACAGTTATTTTAAATAGTAAAAATATTTCAGAATTGTACGGTTTTGCTGTATTTTGGATCAAAGAAATGCAAGCTTGGTAAGCACATAATACTTTAGAAAAACAAAAAATCTTACTGTTCAAAAACTTTTGACTGGTAGTGTATAAATAAAATAATTGCTGTTTATATAATTGCTTTATTTCCAAGTTTCCTTCTAACCAACTTTTAAGAGTATGTAAATTTCAAGGTTACTTTGGAATAGTATTTTTATTTTGAAAAACTAAATAATACATTTATCGTAGGCCTATTTTACATCCAGCAGTACTCTAATATTGCTAAAAGCTTAAAAAAAGGTAAATACATAATATGTAATGACATTGTTACTCATAAAAATATATAGCTGTCATTCTAATTTAAAAAGGGGTCAGCATATTTGAGGGTCATTGGTATTCATGTTTAATGTATAAAATATAGTTCAGGTTTAAGAGTCATCTTACTCTGAATGTAAAGTTCAGCACAAATTTGTCACAGAAAATCAACAGTCATCCTAACAATTTGCCTTTCTGGGCTAAATTTGGCCCAAAGGTAAAATGAAAGTGCAACCACCAAACACTGGACAGAGAGAAGTGGTGGTCATTCTGTATCCTGAACTACATCATAGATGATTCAGTATCGTTTTAATTTACGTTCTAATTAACGCTGCTTAATGGTACCCTGGCTTCTCAATGAGTAATGCACTGCCTACTCAGCGCGACGCAACAGCTGCGCAGGTAGATGGCGTCAATCGCTTAATGTAAAGCCAGCGGCTTTAAACGCATCCAAACGATGCTCTGTGTTACGTAACAACCCTTCCCACGAACGTTTACATGTTTTATGTATCACAGGCTGTAATACCGACGCGAAAAACGTAAAGTTTCTATTACGAAGCAGTATTACGAGTTTGTAAACACGTTGAAGTAAAAGCTGACGCTGGTTATTTGGCAAGGTCAGAGACAGCAGCATCTGAACATGCGATTCTGTTTGGAGGTCTGGGCAGAGGTTGGGATGATTCCTACTTCAAATGCTACTACTTTTCCATATAGTGTCTAAAACCCTACTGAATTAATGAACGTAACTTTTATTTCAGAAGATACTCGAGGTTTATTCATTCCAGTTGCAACTGTTGCATGTCTCACTTTTATCTCATATCTCCATCATCTAGTGTTTCTCAACTCAGCACTGCACATTTATTTCTTAACTCATCTCAATCAAACTATATCATTAATTGAGGTTTCTAAATTAAAACAGCTATGTTTGTATCCCCTACCATATCAAAAACAAATCAATATTGTGAGCTTTCTAGCAACTTCCAAGTTCAACATAACCAAGCAACATTTATTTTGTGTGGCGTATTGATTTTCATGGGTCAGAGATGAAAATCAAAGAGGCAAATCAGAGCTGGACCTGAATCACAGCTGGTTTATCTGCTTCCTAAACTACTGACAAAACATTTGACGGGTTAAGCAATAGTCTGCATGACTACAAAGCAATGAAGCGTGCAAGTGCTGTAGTTACACTACATTAAGTGTTCATATTTCTATTTTAAACGCATTATTGCACATAAAGTGGAGATAACTTGAGCTGTGAGTTAGGCTTACCTTAGCCTGGTTAATGAGAAGCCCCACAAATGTGGACACCAGCATAGAGCGCGACATCGTCGGACTTTTTCTGCGCATATCCTGCTTGATGAAGGGGAAAGCTGACGCCGGCGGCTCCTCTGGGACAGTGACCGTGTACGACTGTCGTAGACTCGGCATTATGACTGGAGAAAACTAGCGGAATATGCGGTCTGAATGTGACACCACAGCCACGGTATTCCTGCGTATCAGTAAAGATCCTCTCTTAATGCAGTCCCTTATTGTATTCCTCAGGTGATATTCTTGCCGTACACTATGCTCAGTCTATGTCCTTGGGCTCACGGGATCTGAACATTCACGAATAATGCGGACGGATCGCGCAGGTTGCATGCAATAAATAAAGCAATAGATAAAAAAAGACAGCGACTCGCGTTTAAATGCCCCCTATAGCGGTTCGTTCGGTATTGAGCCGGCTGGAGCCCGGGCGCGCTACCGCTGAGCGTCGGATATCAGCAGAGGAATAATGGAAAAGTCCGTGTGCTGTTTGCTTTTACTCGGGCGAGCGCACGCCCCCTCGGCACGAGAGATACGTCACCAAACGCCTCATGCTTTCTTGACGTCACCCAGCAGAGGACAAGACCTTCCCATTCATCTGTGACAACAGCACTGGATGCACAAGCAGAGCATGTCTGTGTAACGAAGATGTGTTATTCTGACATTTATATTGATGTAATATTTCACTTGAAACCTGATGTATTATGTAGACCTATTCATACACGGTTATATACAGGAGTTGTCATGTGAAAAAGACCCATTATTATAGTGGTTAATATTATTTTATAGGGGTTAATATCATATTTTATTTATCTTTTCATTGTTTGTGTGACAGCTGAAATATTATCACTAAAAAGGATTCTTAAAGGAGTAGTTCACTTTCAGAACAAAAATTGTCACCCTTGTCATCCAAGATGTTCATGTCTTTCTTTCTTCAGTCATAAGGAAATTATGTTTTTTGAGGAAAACATTTTAGGATTTCTCTCCATATAATGGACTTCTATGGTGTCCCCGAGTTTAAACATCCAAAATGCAGCTTCAAAGGGCTCTAAACGACCACAGCCGAGAAAAGAAGGGTCTTATCTAGCGAAACGATTGGTTATTTTGTAAAAAAAAATTACAATTTCTATACTTTTTAACCTTAAATGCTCATCTTGTCTAGCTCTGTGTGTACTAGAGATTAAAAAGTATATAAATTGTAAATGTTTTTAGAAAATAACCGATTGTTTCGCTAGATAAGACCCTTCTTCCTCGGCTGGGATCGTTTAAACCTTTTGAAGCTGCATTTGAAGCTGCATTTTGGAAGTTCAAACTCGGGGGCACCATAGAAGTCTATTATATGGAGAGAAATCCTGAAATGTTTTCCTCAAAAAACATAATTTCTTTACGACTGAAGAAAGAAAGACATGAACATCTTGGATGACAAGGGGGTGAGTACATCTGTAAATTTTTGTTCTGAAAGTGAACTACTCCTTGAAGTCAGTAAATGGTAATCTCCATTGACACTGATATATCAGTAATATTTTATTAGGGCACCACAGTATTTCACCGTGGTTAAAGGATCTATTGATGGCCCTGAGCAGAGCTATAAAAAATCCTGGTTAGAAATATCCATATGGATTCTGTTAAAAAAAAGTTCTGTTTTATAATTTCTCATAGATTTTTCTACCAGTTCTTCAGACGCTTACATCAGTGTATTGCCAGCTCATAGGCTGAAATGAGACTAATTACAGGCTTTGCAATGTAGGCCATTCCTTTGCACTTTTATAAAGGCTTCCTATTCATGTTATTCTTTAGACGGCCAAGGGGTATAAAGAGTAGAGTCAGATGTTGAAGAAGGAGTCATTCACTGCCCCTAGCCAACAAGAGTGTCTAAAATTATCTTTAAAATTATTATCTTTTGGGGATATTATATTATATTATATTATATTAAATTACAGGATTATATTATATTGCAGAATCTGTAAAATGTTAATTACTTTACCAAAATAAATTTGCATACAAAACGCAAGTTATTTTTTTATTTAGTACTGACCTGAATAAGTTATTTCACATAAAAGATGTTTACATATAGTCCATAAGAGAAAATAATAGTTTTTTTTATTAGTTTTAAAATAATAGTTTTTAAAATGTTTTGAAAATGACTTAATTCAAAAGTTTATATACACTTGATTCTTAATACTGTGTTGTTACCTGAATGATACACAGCTGTTTTTTTTTTTTTTTTTTTCAGTGATAGTTGTTCATGCGACTCTTGTTTGTCCTAAATAGTTAAAATGCCTGCTGTTCTTCAGAAAAATCTTTCAGGTCCCACAACTTCTTTGGTTTTTCAGCATTTTTGTGTATTTGAACCCTTTCCAATAATGACTTTATGATTTTGAGATCCATCTTTTCACACTGAGGATAATTGAAGTATTCATATGCAACTATTACAGAAGGTTCAAACACTCACTGACGCTTTAGAAGT
The DNA here is from genome assembly GCF_049309525.1 of Garra rufa. NCBI lineage: Eukaryota > Metazoa > Chordata > Actinopteri > Cypriniformes > Cyprinidae > Garra > Garra rufa. The sequence goes on from NC_133365.1 coordinate 19,061,681, forward strand.
AAACACGATGCATTAAGAGCCAGGGGGTGAAAATTTTTTGAATTTGAAGATCAGGGTAAATTTAGCATTAGCATTTTAGTATTTTTCTGGAAAAATGCGTTTTTAAATGAATAAAATGGAATTTTCTACCTAATATGATGTAATAGAAAGTTTTGTGTCATGTGGTTGGTGTAGCATCATGACTCAATACTGTTACTAATATTACTCTAAATCTATCCTCCAGTGACCCTATTACCTCACCCTAAATTGCTCCACACTAAAAAGCCCAGCAGACCAGTGACCCAGAAGCAGCTGCAGGGCAATTTGTGTGGGAACAACGGCAAAAGCCCTGGTGGTGTTTCTCTAAAACTCTCCTGTGTCTTTTCAGCAGCCTATTATGTAAGCGCCATCTAAAGCATGGCAGAGCTGGCCTATTCTGTGCAAATAATGGCATTCATCTTATGAAACACACTCTGAATCAAGCTTATATAAGAGCTGTTTGAAGCTGTGTGCTGAGCCTTATATTCATGCCAGCCACAATCCACATCATCAGGGATGGACATGCCAAAGCATCGCATTCTCGCTGCCACAACTAACAGATGTGCTTATGTGAGAGAGACACACTCAAAATGAATTAGAGGGGCTGTCTGTTTGGAAGAGATCTGAATAACAGGCCTCTTTATAAACAAACCAGAGTGACACCATGAGCACAAAAGAAGAGTGTGCAGTAACAGTAACAGTAATACAGTAACTCCCTATGACTATTACAGATTCAGGTTTATTCTGTGGGTCAGTCTCATGAAAAGATCTTCACATTTAATTCAAATTTTTTGAAGAAGTTAAAAAATATGATTTGATAAAAATGTATTTTTAAAATCATTAAGATTTTTTTGGATTGTGTTAGGTTTGCAGTTATAAGCATAAATATAGCTGCAATCAGCAATTACCAGGGTTAAAGAACTTTGTTAAAGAAGAAGCTTGTAACCACCTAAATAATTTTTTGGCAAATCCAGATAATTTACCATAGAAATATGATGTTTTTTTAACAGTTGTGACTGTTATAGCGCCAACTGTGGTCTGATCTCCGTAATCTTTACATGCATGTTATAGCTTTCCAAAGGGTACATTTAATTTTTTTTGATAATTATTGACCTAGAGAGTCCAGGTTTATTTTCCAGATTAAGTGAAAAACCCAGGACTAGTTTGCAAAAGTAGATTTTTTACATCTTCTCAATCATTTAACAAATGATTTAATTGCCAGCAGTGGTTCTAGAGCACTGGTCTCAAACTCAATTCCTGGAGGGCCACAGCTCCGCCCACTTTAGCTCAAACCCTAATCAAACAAACCTGATCCTGCTAATCAAGGTCTTCAGGATTACTAGAAACTTCCAAGCAGGTGTGAGTTGGAGTTGGTTGGAGCTAAACTCTGCAGAGCTGCGGCCCTCCAGGAATAGAGTTTGAGACCTCTGTTGTCCGCAAAGTTGTCCGAAATGAGGAGTTCTGTCACATGATACAAATGTGTATCTGTGAAAAACCGTGCAAAGTACAATTGTTTATGCCCTTGCAAAATGCAATATCGCACCTCAGTGGCTGAATTCTTTCAAATTTCTCACAGACCTTTGGGGTCGTAAGTCAAACAGGCTCACCGACTTTCGTCCGATCGGTCTCTGTTAACCTTGTCTAACAGGTGCTCAAACTTCATCTGCCAATGGTGTCCATGTTCTTTTGAAATACACAAATGTCCTTATAGACACTTGTGGCACTTTGGACCAAGACTTTAATGTTGATAGGACAAATGGTTGCGTAGGTATAGCCATTTTTTATTTTTCCCCCTCTTATAGCGCCACTAAGTGGCCAAGCTCTGCGATTTTTGTCCTGTGACCTTAGATTGAGCTCTTACATATATGTTTTGAGTTTGGCGAAGATATCTCATTCCGTTCAAGTTATGGGCATTTTACTAAAAGTGGCCCTGCCCCTTTAAAATGCTTTGGTGTCCATTTGTGACTGTGATTTAAAAGTTCGACTATTTTTAATAATTATCAATATTCGCTCTCCAGAGAATAGTTCTGCACTGGTTTGGCTCCGATCGGGCAAAAAACCTAGAACCAGTTCGCAAAAGTATGTTTTGCAAAAAATCCAAAATACCCCCAAATTTCGTTGGACTCACAATCGAATCTGAGACATGCTTTTTGTCCAGCCATCCCTCCAAGTTTGAAGTCTCTACGACTTTCGTTTGGTCTT
>NC_133365.1:19064400-19125348 GCF_049309525.1 Garra rufa
AGTCTCGCGTAGCCAGAAGGTCTGGAATCCATGGCAGCTTTCATTGGCTAAGGCCCACCCATAAGGCCATTTGACCGACATGTCAAACAACCGTGGCAATGCCCCCACAACAACAGACTGGGGTGCAACAAGTCAGTCACTGAAATAACCAGCATTGAAAGATAACGAAGAAGAGTATAACAAATGTGCAAATGTGTATAACAACAACGGCGTCTGCATAAGCACCTTTTAGCAAAACGCCAAGTAAATCAGTCGGCGCTTTGTTTCCCGGCGGACCGAAAATAACCGCGACACTCGCGTCTCCCGGAAATCCGGTCAAATTCAACTAATCAGATGACGACTTCGACATTCCTGAAGTGTTTCCAGTTAAGTGTACCATATTATGCATCAGACGTTTAGCCAACGTTCCGTGGGCGTGACGTCTGAGGCTGAGACTAATCTGCCCCAAACTTAACATGTTTGATAAGAGTCCGGCCCTGAACACATGCTCATATGTGACCCTGGACCACAAAACCAGTCATAAGGTTAAATTTTACAAAACTGAGATGTATATATAATATGAAAACTCAGTAAATAAGCTTTCTATTGATGTATGGTTTGTTAGGATAGGAGAATATTTGGCCGAGATACGTCTATTTGAAAATCTGGAATCTGAGGGTGCAAAAAAAATCTAAATCCTGAGAAAATCACCTTTAAAGTTGTCCAAATTAGGTTCTTAACAATGCATATTACTAATCAAAAATTACATTTCGATACATTTACAGTAGGAATTTTACAAAAAATCTTCATGGAACATGATCTTTACTTAATTTCCTAATGATTTTTGGCATAAAAGAAAAATCTATAATTTTGACCCATGCAACGTGTTTTTGGCTATTGCTACAAATATACCCCAGCGACTTAAGACTGGTTTTGTGGTCCAGGGTCACATATGTCCTCAACAGGAAGTGACATGTTTTACACTGTAACAAGCTCCTACTAGAGATTTAATAACATCAACATTATATTTGGTCAGTCTTATTTAAAAGACTTTGCGATGTTAAATTGTGAAGATCTTAAGTTTTCTTTAAAGGTGTGTCCGTGGTGGCCTGACAAGGTTCGATGTTTCATTGTTTAACTCAGCCATACAACATCTGTTCACATTTTATAAGTGTCCAGCCTGAAAACATCTACATGACAATATACTGTTATAATCATAGCACCACCTGTTGGCAACAGGAAATGCCATGTCCAATCTGTGCCAAATTTTTAGTTTGAAATTTGAAAGACATATTACTCATTTTGGGCCTTTTTTTAGACAACTAAAATGGTTCTATCTACAGAAGTCTATGGAATGCAAAAACTTTGAAGCTCAATATCTCAAAAGTGCTCAGAATGCAGATAAAACCTTATAATTCTAAGGTGACGATAATATGTACTATTTTAAATGCATATAGCCCACCGTTCACGTTTTCTTAAGGTCACCGAGGTGGAGGTGGCCCTTTCAATACTGCTTGGAGCTTTAAATATTAAGTTGTGTTTATTTCTCTCACACAATAAAAGTATATAAAATCATATTCCTAGATTAAGGCCGACAGATTGACAACATGACTGTAAAAAGGCTATCGTCTGGACTTTAAGCCAGTGATAGGCTTACAGACCACATTATGACTTATAATAATATTATGTAATATTATAACTTAATATTTCATTTGAAATGTGTATTTATTTATCCATAAATTAAATCAAATCTGACACAATAATATATGAAATGTCTTTGAATTATCTTAATTTGGGTTTAGCCCCAAACATTCTTCAGTGGTCCACAGACACTAAACAAGTAATGCTTCCTTATTAAATGATTCCTTATTAAAAACATTAATAGGGCATCAAAAGAGTAAAAAATACTGGAGTGGAGTGGAGTTAAATGCCTTGCACAAGTATTTACCCTACAAAAGCAGGACACAAGCCATGAATGACTGGTGTTTACATAACTGAGCTAATCAGCATGCAGGGCTGTTGCACAACAGTTAGACTGGCAAAGAGGTCACTGCTCTCAGGGAACCAACCAGTGTAACCTGGCATGCTGGAGGATTTAAACCCCAAATGAGTGAGAACAATTAAGTGTGAGCTCTTGTTTAATAGAGGTATATTCTTGGTAAATGGCCTCTAATTTAATTATTAACTGTCAGAGGTCCTATAGACAGATTAAGCAATTTAGTAGATAAAGTGTCAAGTCAGCACCAAAGAGAGCTAATGTTGGTGGAAAGATACCAGGAGAAGCATATCCTCTCAGTTTTGCCACTGTTCACAAAACAACATCTATGCACACAGGTGGATGACAGAAGAAGGGAAAAATAGAAAGGCTGCATGTGTTTGAGTCTATAATAAGCAGCAGTCCTCGACGCAGACGGAGTGATGTCACCAAAACCACTGCAGTGACTCACTCTGAACCCGCCAGTCAAAAATAGACCAAAACATCACACTGACCTCTAAACACTTCCAATACACACACAGACACATCACAACACGGAAAACATCACAGTGACCTCTAAATTATTCAAACAGTGCACTCCACGACACACAACAGGCAGAGCAGTAGAACTCATCACTGAACAGCCTTGAACATAATCACACTTATACCAAACACAACGCATACACCTGGCTTAGTAAAAACAAAGGAAAATAACTTTTAAAAATATGGATTAAAACACATGTGACAAGTTCTTAATTTCATTCCGGAAAAGTTTTAATTAAATGAAGTTAAAAAAAGCATGAATACAGCCCTTAAATACAGTCAAATGAAAATTTATCCAGACACCTTCTCATATTATCACAGTTTATTTGCTATAGTTTAGAAAATGGTAATAAAATATGACAAGAACTCAGAGCTAAACTGTGTCAGAACAAATTCATTTTGATAATGTCAGATAACTTTGATAGAAAGGTATGTAATGGATTACAATCAACCAAAAATTCAGACAACTGTTGGTATGACAATATTTACACAACTATCAATACTTTGTTGACCAATGCCAAGCAATGCTTCATTTTGTTCAGTCTGTGGTGTAAAAAGGTCGCATTAGCAATTCAAGAAAAAACACTTCAGCAAAACATAGTCAAATGTTTATCAATTTAACTGGTAGTCCACTGTATGAAGAATTTTTGGGTATAATATGTCACAGTTTACTTTATTTTGCTATCCTCACATAAATGAACTATAGTGTCCTGCACCCACTAAAAACATGTCATAGAAACATGTTATTATCATGCTATTACACAAATTGTCTGAGATATAAGAAACTTTTTGATATGGACACAGGCTGCGTCCAAAATCACAAATATTCTGAGTAAGCACTTATTTTGAAATAGTACTTACTGTTAAACAAGAATGTTTTATAGTATTAGTCGTGTACTAATACCAGCGGAAAATGTAAAGCTGCGAATTTCCAGGCTGATAAGATTAGGAACTACACTTTCATTCCGGCGTAATAGTCAAGGAAGTTTGCTGCAGTAACATGGCCGAAGCAGGCGCAGTAATATCAATATTCTTAATCTTATCGGCCTAGAAAATTGCAGCTTTACAGTTTCCGCCGTTATTAGTACACAATATAACTACAGAACAGAAGAGTCAAGTTTTATATAGGACAAATATCGAAACTCGTTGGTCTTTTGAACAAGATGCTATTGGTCTAATAGGATTCAATGATCTATGCTAAGCTATGCTAAAAGCGATTCCGCCAGAACAGGAGAACGGCTGAATGGATTTCAAAACGGTACAACTCAACTTATTAACTTGGGCGGAGTTGAGCCTATTTCCAAAAAAAGTGGAGTGTTTATTTGCAAAAACAGATAACTCAGGTTTTTGTTTTCATTTTAAAAATCATGTTTTATTTATTGTTATTCTGTTTTATTGTGTTAATTAAAATAAACCAACTGCAGTTTGATTGAGATTAATTGGAATGCACAGTGAAAAAACATGATGTTTGATAATTGTTAAAAACAGAGTTATTTGTTTTTGCAAATTAGCTCTTCAAATATAGATGAATCTTTAAAGCTACAAAAGTTAGTGATTTCCTCTTTTTTCTTTTGTTTTTTGATTAACAGACATCACAGCAGCTGGGTAATTAGGTTATTTGGCTGCCGCTGCTGAACTTGACGCAGACCTGACACGCATGCTCATAGTTTTTATTCACGCTTTAATATGAAATTATACAAGCTGCAGCGCTGACTAATATTTTTAATGCCATTAAACTGTACAAATTAATCCCCTGCGTTAATGTGCTAATTTTGACAACATAATGTGTATTTAAGCCATTGTATAAAAGAATTGCACTTTTTATGTTTGTTCTAAGTAAATTAATAGACGAGTGTCACATTACTGCCCTGACACATTTTAATAGAGATTTAGGGGATTTTTAAACTAAGCTAGTTCTCAACCACCAATTGTCCTACACGAGGGATGCCCTGGTTACCGCCCACAACTCCCTCGCATTGCAGCTGTGGTTTTTGCACCTGCACACGTCACCTACATTATCTCAAGAACATTTATAATCTGATTTACAACTGTAATCTTCAGCATCACTATTTGCCACTGGACATCGTGACCTACAAAACTCTACTTTAATGACTTCCTGATACTTTAGTATAGTGCACATCGTCTCATCTTTGAATGACTTCCCTGTATATACTATATAGTGCATAGTTGAATAGAGCACTGAACTCCTTGTTCTATAAAAACCCTAAGGCTATGAGATCACTTTCACCTAAAAAACACCTCACAGTGTCTGTTTAGGGTGTTCCCTGAGCATGTTGTGTGTCATGGATTTTGAAATGTACAGTATGCAAAATATGCACATGTGTGTGTGGGTTAGATGCCAATGACTACAGATAGTCCAAGCACTGAAGGGACCCTGGTATGCATGCCTCTAGTTTGACAACAGGTCACAATACTCACATTTGGTAACACACACCCTCAGACAGACATTCTTAGCTTCTACTTCATTAGAAATGGATTCATTTCATAATGGAAATCTGACTTCTCAGAACTTTTACATATATAACCACACAGTTAAACTACAATCACTGCGGCTTCTTTGTAATGAGCAACATGCACATTGGTGCTGCTGGTTAATGAATTCAGAGTACCATGTAACACATTCGTGGCATCCAGGAAAGCCAAGCCAGAACTGACCCTTCTCCCATTCTCAGAATGCATGCTTAAAGCATTCTCATGTTCAATCTGCATATCTTGCAAATGGCTCCTGGCCAAGAGTATAAAATCATAGCCAGCATGTTTCTACTGAAATCCTCATTTGATTCCTACTCATGCATGAATAGTGCGCTGTAAAACACGATTGGTTATTTTCTCAAGTGGTTGATGGAAAACTACTGCGTTAACTCTTTATATTCCATTGTATACTTCATGAGTATGGCTTAGTTTGCACGTAGTGCTTTATACTCAAATACACTTATCTAGGACAAATAAAGCGGACATATTGAATAAATTTATATAAGTGAAATTATAAGTATATAACTTCCAGCTATAAAAAGGTCAGCAGAGGTGAGGCAAGGTGCGCTGTCAGTTCTGAGCGTCTGTGACCTGACCGCCTCTATGCCTATATTTACAACAATAATCAGCCTTGCAGAGTCACTGCATATCTACAGAGTAGAGAGAGAGGAACAGACAGGAAACTACTAGATTTTTAAGATACTAATTGCTTGCTTTACTAAAGGTTTGGCTATGTATGCTTTGCTAGTTGTTGTGGAAGCTGCCTAGGGTGATCTGAGAGTTTTTTAGCGTCCCCCATATTGGAACGGTCAAAGCCAGTCCGTGAACACTGTTTGTCTGCAATTGTAGTTACACACATTTATGAATATCTACAGCAGAGATCAAAATTAGAGAACACCTACAGATACTTCCAAGTTGTTGGTTTTAATCTGTCACCTAGTGCTAATGCCCTTAATTATATGACAAACCCAATCTACGGTGACTGAAACCCTGAGGTAGGAGGTTGTCAAGATGAAGGCCAAAGGGATGATACTTTCAGCCACTGCAAGAGATTTTGGTCATTTTAAATCTGCAATTTCTAGGATATTGCAGGTCTCCACTGGATGCAATCGGTGCGACAAAACACAAAAAAAATCGAACACATTATAATCATTGATGCTGTCTACACTGGATGCAGTGCGATGCGACACAACATGACAAATCCTCAACAGTAAATGGATGCCTTCTTCTATTTAAGACGTACTTACACAAAGTTCTAATTATCTGCAACGGTCGCTTTGTCACATTCAGTGTAGACAGCCTTTAGATGTTGTGGCACAGTGCAGTGTGCAGTGTACAGTGTACAGTGTAAGACAAACGCACGAGAAGACAGGATAATGCAGAAACTCTCAATGGGGAATCGGTTCAACACTTTAGCTGGAATTGCTTGTCAGTTCAGTGCTGTACAGGGTAAGGATCTGTCTCTGGATGTTTAAGACAAGCCAGACTGAAAGCGCACACTGTAGTGACGAAGTCTCTCATTAGCAGAAGGAAACAAAAGGTTAGACTCACCTTCGTAGAGGAGTATGTTGTGTGTAGAGAGAAGAACTGGTCCAAAGTTCACTTTAGTGATGCAAGTTTAATTTATTAAGGTCTGATAGGAAACATTTTGTTTGACGTTAAACTGAGAAGAGACTGAAGCCCAAGTGCGCAAAGAAGTCAGTTAAAAGTGGAGGAGGAAGTTTCAACCTGATCTCATGACAAAAACGTACCTGTGGGAACTATTGCACAAGGTGTGAAATATGTACCAATAAGTATATCACTGCAGTTTCCAACAGAAATGAACACTGAGTGGCGCTGAACGTACATATGGTACGTTTTATGTGACGTTGGTTTTGTATGTTTCACCACAATTCTGACTTGAAATGTCCGTTGAGTGGCGCTATAACGCTAAGGGTGTGTTTCTCAATTGTAGTTTGGTTTGTTTGGTTCATTTGGTCCAGACCAAAAAGGAAAGAAATATATTTGGTCCTGGTCCGCTTAGCGTTCACACTGGTATTTTTAACAGCGAACCTAAAGATGCTGAACCTAAAGGTATAGTAATACGTTCACAAAGGATACACCTAATGCCGTCTGCTGGACTTAGCGAATGTTTGCCCTCTGCTTATTTTGTTTTGGATACATTGCTTGCTCCCTTCGTGAAATCAAGTGGCATAGCATTGTATCTTGTCATTCATTACTTCCTGTTTTTGGTTCATTTAGAAGTATTTGGTCCATGTTGCAAACCACACCAGAATTAATTTGGAAGTGGACTGAGACCCATCTTTTTAGCGGTCTTGGTCCACTTGTTTGGTGCACACCAGGGTTCAGATGGCAGCGTTCACACTTACTCAAATGAACCGCACTAACAGAGCAATCCCACCAGAGTTCGTTTTAATCTAACCAAACGTGATAAATTTGAACACACCCGAAAGCTCAGTGACATTTTAAAATAGCGTATCATCTGCACTACATCTAAACCTACACGATAGTATGAATAAAAGATGATGTGACGTAAAAACGCAATTGCAAGCATGCCGTTTTAGCTTGTTTTTTGATCTCTCATATTTCAGCTTTTTCATCATGAGTCATGTTTTTCACGGGATTCATACTCAAGGATTCCACATCCTAAGTCCAATTCCGTGCCGGCTATTTTTAACCCCCAGCCAAATTATTACCCTCTTTCGTTGAAATCGCTACATGATTGGCTAATCCTAACCCCTCCCCCACACCTAATCCTAACCTACCAATACTAGGGAGGTAGTACCAGCACCAGGAGTTGGGCCACTTATACAGATACATGGTCTGGTTGCTTGTGCACTGCTAGGTTGTTGCTAAAGTGTTGTAAGTGTTTTTTTTTTTTCTCTCTGATTCTGATATGGCTTCAGTGTAAGTCTGTGGAAAATACCTATTGTATCATATGCTAGGTGAAAGTGCAAGTCTGAAAAGTACTGGTCCACCTCTCCTCAAGCAGCCACATGATTTGAGGTGTCAATCATGTGCACAGCACAAGTGAGCGATGAGGGACAAGGTAAATGCTGAAGTGCATTTCTTGTGTGTTTGTTCAGTTCAGCCTTAGCAAGCACCACTAACAAGGTCATTAGAGTCTGTTTGAGTTCCATGAAACAAAGCCTGAGTCACCTAGCAGAGCAACATTCTTTCAGTGGCATGAAAACAACAGTGGGTAAGGCCATTAAACTCCTGCTACAGCCAGGCAGTATAATTTTTAGACTTACAACAACATGTTACATTCGAAAGAACTGTCCACACAGCTAGACAGAGCAGCATAGATGCAGTGGTGTTGAAACACATTTTCCTCAAAGTTGAACTACTTTTAATTCGACGTGGCATATTTAAAATGATGGAACAGCTAGATATGACCAAAAAGGCCAAAAATGTCTATCTGACTCATATGTACATGTAACAGTAATTTAAAAAATAGGACAGACATATTCTGTGACTATAGCCAACCCAAAACCACTGCACACAGAAAATGATGACATTCACAGCTGTTAGGCAGTGCAGAATCATACAGTGGGCTGTGTTCCAAACCGCTGCTCAACTGCAGCTGGGTTTAGAAAGGAAATCCTAGGCTGTTTCAGCCTCAATTACATAATATTAAAGTCTTTTACTGTCAGCCTAAGGCGAGCAATTGCAGGGACATGTGCCGGGCAAATGAGTAACTGCTAATGTTGAATTGACCAATGAATAAATGCATGAAAAGAGAGCGAGTTTGGCAGAGAGTGTTTATTTAGCGCTAATGAAATGTTCACAGTCATGAGTGGAAAATCTAAGGGGGGGCTTGATCCAAGTAGACCACATGAAGTCTAAGAAATTCAATCAATGATGTAATTCCAGTTGACTCTAAGGTACACTCTTATATATATATATACACAGTTGAACTCAAAAGTCAACATACACCTTGCAGAATCTGCAAAATAATTATTTAACCAAAATATGAGGGATCATACAAAATGTGTGTTATTTTTTATTTAGTGCTGAACTGAATAAGATATTTCACATAAAAGACATTTACATATAGTCCACAAGATAAAAAATAAAAGTAGAATTTCCAGCATTTTTATGTATTTGATCCCTTTCCAACAATGACTGTATGATTTTGAGATCCATCTTTTCACACTGAGGACAACTCACATGCAACTATTACAGAAGGTTCAAATCCTCACTGATGTTCCAGACGGAAACACTTTTTGAATTTAAAGATCAGGGTAAATTTAACTTATTTTGTCTTCTGAGAAACATGTAAATATCTTTTGTAGCTTCTGAAGGGAAATACTAAATGAAAAAATATATATGATACTTAGGCAAAATTTAAAAAAAAATGTACAAGTCTTTATTTTGTTCAAAATTTTCACCCCCAGCACTTAATGCATTGGGTTTCCTTCTGGAGCATCAGTGAGCGTTGAACCTTCTGTAATAGTTGCATACAAGTCCCTCAGTTATCCTCAGTGTGAAAAGATGGATCTCAAAATCCTACAGTCATTGCTGGAATTGGTTTAAATACACAAAAATGCTGAAAAACCGAAGAATTTCAGGACAGACAATACTAAACAAAAAACACAGAGCTGTGGATCATTCAAGTACCTAACACAGTATTAAAAATCAAGCGTGTGTAAACTTTTGAACAAGGTAATTTTTATAAATTCAACTATTATTTTCTCTTGTGGACTACATGTAAACATCTTTTATGTGAAATATATTATTCAGGTCAGTACTAAATAAAAAATAACATGCATTTTGAATGATCCCACTTATTTTAGTAAAGTAATTAACATTCTGCAAATTCTGCAAGGTGTAAGTAAACTTTTGACCTCAATTGTAAAAGTCACAGATTTCTATATTTTCAGTTCCACATAAACTAAGATAATGCAAATAGTTCTCAGCTTGGCAAATTTGACTCAAAATACATTTCAAGTTTGATGTTAGCATGTTGCTAAGCCATCTGTGTGATAATCCAGTAAATTAACCCAATTAGGTAAAATAACCCAATTTTAATTAAACGCAAGTATTTTTAAGAATATTTTTAGTGTGGAATGAAATATCCTACTTTTTTTTTTTCATGAGCCCATCGCAATGCATTTTGACATTGCCTTCTCTGCAACAAATATATGCAATACTTTATTATTAAGGTTGGATAATGTGCTTACATAATGCATTTATCAGGTATTCAGAAAATCACCAATAAATTCCCATTAATATAGTATATTTCTGTACTAAACAGGTTCTGTGTGTTTAAAAAATAATGTGCAGGCTCTACTGCCTTGTAAAATATAAACAGTATCATGAAAGAGGTGTGTAATAGTCATTCAGAGAATTTACTAGAATAGTTTTGAGCTTTAAACAGAAAGTTTATTGTTATGCCTTCTTTGTTATATTTAGCCACAAAGCCGATAGTTATTAGTTATGTAAAGAGGGTGTGACACATGCCTGGGCAGAATCTGTGGACTTTTCTGTGAGGCATTTTCTGAAGTTTTCTGGAATGGATTTAAGAAAAAGGGCAAAATGTGTAAATGGAGCTACTTGTAAATATGTGATGAAGGTTTTTCGGTGACAGCTGGAGTTATAACAGTGAACAGTGTTATTACAGTAAACGGTGAGTATATGTGGGACAGTGGACGCCAAAACAGCCAGAGACATTGTGTACCCTTGTATTTGGTATGGGAACGCAAATAGACTTAAAGCCCAAAAACTTAAAAAGACTCAAAGGCTTACACGCAAAAGAAGCACATGCGTGCACAACTGTCTTCTTAGGTAACTCTAGCAACGGCTCTTGTTGGTGCTTTTCTGTCCCATGTCTCTGATGTTTCCTCTAGCTCCCTCCGGACATTATATCATCGCCATGCCAACCACAGTGTGTGCTAAGAGTGTGTAACACCATAATGTAAGTAAGTCCATCCATATCCCACCCATGTAATCCTAGTTAAACCATGATTTCTAATCAGTGACTTTCTCCAGCTTTTTCCTGAATCTACTCTGAGCACTGTAACCCATGAGGACTGAAAATAGGACCAAATGGCTCAAATCATTAATCCGAAATGACAACAGAGACACAGCTGCTTGGGACAGAGACAATAGTTAAGTAACAGGTCAAATGTTGATGTTATCAGAGCAATCAGAAATTGGCTTAGTTGGCAGGTTTGTTGCATAACAAAGACTGAGGGTTCCTAGAAAAACCAGGTCTGTATATATTCATTACAAATGAAGGCGGTAATCGAAATTTTCCTTACTAAAAAAAGCCATCATGCATGAAGGCAGTCATTACAAAGCTATCTGAATACTTTGGATACATATCAGCTGGTTTTTCATAGAAAAATACATACTGATATACAAAATACTCCCTCAATCCTTAAGCCGCTTGTGTGCTGACTCAACGGAAGTGTGGACTCAAGGGGGCTAATTAATCCTGTGCCATTAGGTGTTGTTACCTCTGGGGATGTAGAGCCCTATGCAGTGGCAAACTAAAGCACCTCACTAAGAGTGGCCTGAAGGTGGATACCTGCATACATTATCTATCTTTTACTGTATCATCAGCTTAGAGCCATATGTCAAGGGTGTTTCTCTTATGAAATGATATGATAGAAGTCAAAAGATAAAAGGTGACTCAAGAGCAGATAGTACGTTTAGAGAATCACCAAAGTTTTATGACCTAATCTATTACAAAGTTCACACAGAATCTGTTCACCCTTACATTTACAAAAAGTAAAATGTGTTGATTTTTTTTTTAATGTCATGCAATCATGCAAAGCTGATTACCAAGATGCTAAAGTATTCTGGATTTTCAAGGTGGTTTCTTGCTAGCCTAAAGGCTGGAATACATGTCAGAAGGGATTATATGTTTGGCAATCTACTGCAGATTGTTTTGTGATCAACTCTAAAAACTTTTTATAATGAACTCATACCTATATATATAATTCACTGCAGTTTCCAACTGAAACACAATGAAACCTTTTCACACCTTTGACCTTTTCGTTATGATTATAAGGCATGTTATAAATTAATGAATAGACTTATTTTCATGTGTTTTTAGGCACTGTTATGACATCAAACTGTTATGACATCAAAGACATGATTTGTGAATCTTTAAACAATTTTGGCAGTTTCATCACATAGCCAGCTCCATATGTATGGCTTTTCTGACATGGTAAACTTGCTAGATAGCGAGTTTATATTTTCTTAAAAAAAGCTTCATGTAAAGCTCATCATCAAAAAGCTAAAATGTTTTGGCTTTGCAAGGTGGTTGTTAGGCTGTTCTGGGTGTTTGCTTGCTAGCCTAAAGGCTGGAATACACTACATGATGTCCCGGATCACACCGGAAAGGATTATAATGTTTGTTCGGGGCAATTCACTGCAGTTCTTCTGTAATGAACTCCAAAAACTTACCTATACATACAATTCACTGCCGTTTCCAGCTGAAAAAAAACACTAATGGCAGTAAAACAACTTCCTATTCACAAATTTCGCCTTTTCATTATGATTACAGGGCATGTAATAAATTCATGCATAGGTTTTGTGAATTGTATACAATTTGGACAGCTGCATTCAATAACCAGCTTCATATGTATGGTTTTTCTGACGCAGTAAACTTGCTCGATAGCTCACCCGGTAGACTGCCATAATGAGCTTGGGTTGGGTGAGATAATATATTCTTGAAACATGATTACTCATGTAAAGCTCATCGTCAAAAAGCTAAAGTGTTTTGGCTTTGTAAAAAGGTTGCTAGGCTGTTCTGGGTGTTTGCATGCTAGCCTAAAGGCTGGAATACACTACATGACATCCCGGATCACGTCAGAAGGAATTATGTTTGTTCGGGGCAATTCATTGCAGATTGTTTTGTAATCAACTCCAAAAACTGTTTATAATAAACTCCAAAAATGTACCTATACATACAATTCACTGCAGTTTCCAGCTAAAATAAACACTAGCAGCAGTAAACTTCCTTTTCACACATTTTGCCTTTTCATTATGTTTATGGGGCATATTATAAACTAATGAATAGACATATTTTAATTAGGTTTTGTGCAGAATACTGTTATGAATCTTGACAGTTGCATCACATAACCAGCTCCATGTGTATAACTTTTCTGATGCAGTAAACTTGCTTGATAGCTCACCCGGAGTGCCATAATAAGCTTGGGTTGGGTAAGTTTATATTTTCTTGAAATAAGCTTACTCATGTAAAGCTCATCGTCAAAAAGCTGAAATGTTTTGGCTTTGCAAGGTGGTTGCTAGGCTGTTCTGGGTGTTTGCATGCTAGCCTAAAGGCTGGAATACACTACATGACGTCCCAGATCACGTTGGAGGGGATTATATGTTTGTTCAGGGCAATTCTCTGCAGATTGTTTTGTTATAAACTGTTTGTAATGAACTCCAAAAACATACCTATACATACAAGTCTCTGCAGTGAACGCTAATGGCAATAAAACACCAACAACTTCCTTTTTACATGTTTCACCTTTTTATTATGATTAAATAGCATGTTATAAATTAATGAATAGACTTATTTTCGTTAGGTTTTGTGCATAATACTGTTGTGAATCTTGACAGTTGTATCAAATAAACAGCTCCATATGTATGGATTTTCTGACGTGGTAAACTTGCTCGATAGCTCACCCGGAGTGCCATAATGAGCTTGGGTTGGGTAAGATTATATTTTCTTGAAATAAGCTTACTCATGTAAAGCTCATCGTCAAAAAGCTAAAGTGTTTTGGCTTTGCAAGATGGTTGCTAGGCTCTTGTGGGTGTTTGCTTGCTAGCCTAAAGGCTGCAATACACTGCATGACGTCCCAGATCACGTCAGAGGGGATTATATGTTGTTCGTGGGAATTCTCTGCAGATTGTTTTATAATCAACTGTCTGTAATGAGCTCCAAAAACTTACTTATACAATCAAAGTCCCTTTAAGGTAAGTCATTTCACTCATTACTCCGACCTTACGATTAAATTTCAAATTTTAAATCACCAATAAAATCTGACAAGAACAGCCTCATAAATATTGTTCCTTGTGCTCCAATAGTGTTAAAAAAGCTTATTTTTTAGGCTAGATCAGCCAGTGCGCATGCACAGTACTGAGTGCACGTCTCAGAACACTGATTGTTTCTATAGCAACTGGGACTTCAAACGACAGCTGCAGTGACATGCCGACTTTACTTATCAACTATTGGCTGTTTTATTAAAAAGGCGGGGCTTCGCGGGCATTTTTCCCCATTCAAAACTATACGAGTGACACGTCTTGGATATTCTATAGTCTTTGATACAATTGACTGCAGTTTCCAGCGGAAATAAATTTTTACTGCTAGATGCAGTAAAACACCAACAACTTTCTTTTCATACATACTAACTACCTTTTCATTATGAATATGGGGCATATTATAAACTAATGAATAGACCTATTTTCATGGGGTTTTGTGCACAATACTGTTGTGAATCTTATACTATTTGACAGTTGCATTACATAACCAGCTCTATATGTATGGCTTTTCTGACGTAGTAAACTTGCTTGATAGCTCACCCGGTAGAATGCCATAATGAACATGGGCTGGGTGAGATTATATATTCTTGAAATATGCTAACTCATGTAAAGCTCATCATCAAGACGTTATCGTGTTTTGGGTAGTTTCTAGGGTGTTCTAGGTTGTTGCTAGGTGGTTACTTAATCGCCTAAGGCCTGGAATACACTACATTATATCCTGGATATCATCAAAGGATTATGTTTGTTCCGAACATTTCACTGCAGTTTTATATAATTTGCAAAGAAACTTTTACTGAAAAATGAAGTAGTACAAGCTGTATTGGATCTGATAGCACCCATATAGCAAAGCATAAACAAGCAATTCCACAATGCTTTTTGTCTACCATTTGGATTTTTTTTGATTATTTTTTTAAAACACTAATTCTTGTGAAATGAGGGGGGACGTTGATGCTTTTTGCAGTGACGCTAGCCAATCATAACATAACACAGCCATTTGCTGACAAGTTATGAAGGAGACAGAGGGTCAGAATGTAGGTTGAAAATCATATTTTTTCCAATTATGCTTTTGCTTGATGTGTAAAATATTTACTAACATTATAAGTGATCCTAAAGGAACATAATTAAAATTAAAATAATAAAAATGTCATGACCTCTGCAATCCAATATCATCTGATATACAGTATATCCAGTATAAAAAAATGTCTAATACTGGTGTGTCCCTAGAAATGGGCCAGTTAACAATTTTTTTTATGATTTTATAGAAATGACAGTGACTCTTCCAACATTATACTTGGAATCATATAAGAGTGCAATTATAATCAGGCCTTTACATATATTTTCAGGTACGACCTTCCAAATGGAAGTGAGTTGTCGCTCAACCAGATGATTAAATCAACAAAATGCAGAGCCGTATACACACATGCCCTTAACTAATGTCATCCAGACATGTGGTATGTCAGGAATCTGGCATGTATGTTCTATAGTGCAAGCCAGAGAGTACAGAGAGCTATTGGATTGTGTGGAATGTGAGCGAGATGAGATGAACTCTTTATCATAGGATCTCAGGATCTCCAGAGTGTCTCTTCACATCTTTTGCGGATCTCAAAGCTTCGACAGGAAACATAATCTCGCATTGCATATGTGCCTTTATTTATGATTGTAAAATGACAAGAATCTGACACCATTCACTATTCTGATTCCCTTGAAGGATTCCTCCTGAGTTTTGAGTCATTAACCCAAACGGTAATCGGTTTACATTTTACACTGAATTTGAAGCCTAATTATACATCTATAAAGTCATGTGGCGAAGAATTGTCAAGTACACGGAGATGCACATGATCATCAACTCTAATTATAGGCATTGTCTGTTGCATTTTGTAGAACCGAAAGAGGGGCTTAATTTGTAGGAAGCCTACGTGAGTGAAGCCATGGCTTCCCTCAGCTTGTGCAGTCTACATGAAGTCAGATTGTCTCTGGAATTTATCAGGGGAAGTCTCGTACTGTCACATCAAATGGCTAATACCAAGCCAAGCACACAGCTGGCCCCAGACCTGCTCTTACTGCGAGCCAAAATAGGCCAAATGGCCTTGACACTAATTCAGATGAAAGTACAAAGTTGATCTGTCTGGCAATAAAGCATCTTATCTGGGCCATGAGTAATAAGCATGATCTTTACTTCTTTACAGTCCTTATTTACAGTCCCCTTACTCCAAAAATTTTTTTAGTCATTCATTACTAAAGTCCTACACTGTAAACAAAATCTGTAGAAATTACAGTATTACTGGCAGCTGGTTGCCAGTAACTTACTGTAGATTTAAATTTATGCTATTTACTGGCAACAGTTTGTTCAAAGTTAATTGAACATTTAACATTAACAAGTCTTTATCTTTACAGAATAAAACTAAAATAACAGCCTCATGCAAAGCATTCTGGGAACCAAAATCTGAAGTAAAAAAACAGAAAAAGGTTGATGAAGGTTTCTGGTTCCCAGAATGCTTTGCAGTAGGTTGTTATTTTATAGTTTTATTCTGTAAAGACAAAGACTTGTTAATGTTTAATGTTCATTTAACTTTGAACAAACTGTTGCCAGTAAATAACATAAATTAAAAATCTACGGTAAGTTACTGGCATCCAGCTGCAGAACTACAGCAAATTTTTTACAGTGTACTGAAAAAGCCTTTACTTATTATGACCTCTGCCCTACTAATAATGGAGCCAAATAAATGATTTTAAGCCACATGGTGCTGAGTCAAGCAAATTATGTTGCAATAAGCTCCAGTTGTTACTTTTAGGAAAATAAGACTTATAGTATAGTAAATTTCTGTCAGTAGTAAAAAATAAACTCTAGAGGAAGTAATGGGTCATTAACTCTCACTGACTTTTGTTCAACATGAGTTCTGTGCAACAAGCTTTCTGTGAAATTCAGAACATTTCCATTAAACATCAAAGGCAGTAAAACAGTCTAGTCTAGAGCCCTTCATTAATAGCAGAAAAATACCCAAAGGAAAATTTAATAGCTTTCCACAGAGCACGGGAGACATACAGTAATGGAACTCTCAGTAATATTTTAAGTATCAAGTCTTAAATGGAAAAATAAAAACAGACACAAACACGACAGTAATGCAGAGCAACAGCAATAAAATAAATATTAGATTTGGGATTTAATGAAAATATTTGCTAATATGCAGATTTGCTGCTCAAGAAATATTTATTTCCATCCACAACAGAAACTGCTGTTTAATATTTTTGTGGAAACCATAATTTGAACATTTTTGTATCAATATAAAAAATCTTTAAAAAATTCACTGACCCCAAAATTTTGAACAGTAGTATTGTGTATATAAGCCAAGCCTATTTTGGGCCATTAGTATTGTATACATTGTGACATAATTTTGTCAGAATTAAGCACTTAATGGTCCTAAATACAGGATTTATATTTTTTTGTGTGTAATATAATTCCTAGCTTGAATTTTGAAACATGGTCCAGCTATAAAATGTTCTTGACAGATGTCCAACTAGAGATCAGCTAGATGATCTTAGACAGGACAAAGATCATTGTTCCTGCCATGCTGCAACCTTCATTCTCATAGCAACACCCAGGCACCTTAATTTTCCCTGGTATACTACTAACAGCTTTTTTTTTAAGCTCACAAAGAGTTGACTCATTCTGGTGACTTGTGCAGACATGTTTGGTTGTCATGGTGAGAGATCGGCACAGATCCCAGAAGGTGATTCGTATGTGACAGAGTGATTTGGAATGCAGGACAGAAGACATGTTCTCATGCAATTTCAATCACAAAACACATAGGAGTGTATCTTCTGTCTGTGTATGTGTGTATACAAATACGTATAGCCTGAACCTACAGTACCACATGCTTTGACTTGACGTGGGAGAGTGAGAAAGGAGTGGCATCAGTATGAGACTCTCCCAGTGATTGAATTATGATGTTCAACTTAAGCACTCACTCCCTTTATCTCTTGCTCTCCACCTTTCTCTCACTAACACACACACACACACACACACACACACACACTGAACATAATGTCACAGCGCAAGACCTTAATTGCAGTCTGACTACATTTTCTTTAGAAACTATGCGTCAAGACCAAAAGTAGAAATGGATCACCTCAGCAACTCAATCACATGACTTTAAAGCTATACAGTACAAACAGCTAAACAAATATTCCATCTGCCTAACATAAGTATTTTTCGTTGCAGCTGTGAATGCTATGATGAAGGTCTTATGGTTTTAGATCTGGCATTTTCTGAACACCAGTAGACTGTAATACTGTGTTTGTGAAACTTTTTGTGCAAAAATGGATAGTTCATCCAAACACGTTTCAAATTGAATCAGTTCACTTATGAAGAGGACAACTGAGGGACTCATATGCAACTATTACACTATTTAAATGCTCACTGACGCTCCAGAAGGAAAAACCATGCATTAAGAGCCGGGGGGTGAATTTTTTTTAACAGAATGGAGATGTGAACCTTTTTTTTATTTTGCCCAAATATCACATTTAATTTCAATTTACATTTAGCACTGCCCTGCAGAGGCTACAGAACATAGTTACATGTTTCCCAGAAGACAAAATAAGTTAAATTTACCCTGATCTTCAAATTCAAAAAGTTTTCACCCCCTGGTTCTTAATGCATGGTTTTTCCGTCTGGAGCATCAGTGAGCATTTGAACCTTCTGTAATAGTTGCATATGAGTCCCTCGGTTGTCCTCAGTGTGAAAAGATGGATCTCAAAATCATGCAATCATTGTCGGAAAGGGTTCAAATACACAAAAATGCTGGGACCTAAAAGATCTTTCTGAAGAACAGCGGGCAGTTTAACTGTTCAGGACAAACAAGGGACTCATGAACAACTATCACTAAACAAAAAAACACAGCTGTGGATCATTCAGGTAACAACACATGCAGTATTAAGAATCAAGCGTATGTAAACTTTTGAATGGGTCATTTTTATAAATTTAACTATTATTTTGTGGACTATATGTAAACGTCTTTCATGTGAAATTTCTTATTCAGGTCAGTACTAAATAAACAATAACATGCATTTTGCATGATCCCTCTTATTTTGGTAAAATAATTTAGCAGATTCTGAAAGGGGGGTGTAAACTTTTGACCTCAGCTGTACACTTTTTACAGAAAAACAAAAATTGGCTAAATGTAAGTCATACGGTTTTAATATCTCATTATATGTCATTTTATTGTAAAATACTGTCAGATTTATGGTTTTAGCAAGTAAAAATTATGAACAAGACAAATCATTATAATAACAATAGAAATAGTTTTGTTCTTATTTTTTATTTTTGTTACCAGTAATCCACATTAGGGAGTTTTATGTTACATTTGATGTTATTCATTTAATTTTTATCGTATTGTTTTAGTATTGTGTGTTACCCTAATAGCGTTTTGTGTGTCTTTGTATGATCATGTGCACTGCTGACCATGTACAAGTACTATCTACAAGTACTGACCATGTTTTATTATACCGGCTGTATAATTATAAAAATACTTTTTTGAGTGGAAAGAAGCAGAAACACACAAATTTTGTGCATGTCTTTAAATGAAAATTAGCTTCTGCTCCCCGCCCCCTGTCCAGAGGGCTGTGCCTTTACATCTCATACTTCAGATACTCTGCTAAAAACATCTGTTTGGTTTTGATCATCATGTCTGTTGCACTAAAATCATGCATTTTAAACCATATTAGTTTAAACTTTTGATATGGGGTTTTCTAAGCACACACATCTGAAGCACGCACACAGAAAGCAGCTGTCACATGGAATGTGAGTACTAAACTAAGTTCTCTTTCATGTCTTATTGCACTTAAACTGTCAAATACACATTTATGTTAAGTTTATCTTAAAACACATTCAAAATGTTACAAACAGGCGGTTATGTATGTGAAGGTATATTAGACTTGTGTGGCAGCAGCCTAATATACAGTAAATAGCGTGGAAACATGCAGATTAAGGGGCTATAATATTATAATAAGATACTCTTACAACGTTACCAAAACAAAGTTACTGTGTTGTCCCTTTTCATGTTTACAGGGTTGGTAGATGCACCTGGGACCCATTTATAGCACTTAAACATGAAAACATGTTGCCTTTAAGATAACTACACATTTCCACTTTTTATCTTTTTGTTCCATATTTCCAGTGAAATCTGCAATATACAGTACGAAAGAGCGCATGCAGAACTGCATATGTGATTTTAGAATAGCCAATAACCTAATTTACAATCAAAAGGTGCAAAAACTTGTAAAAAATGATGAAATAAAGATAATCCAAAATAATGAAGCTTTATAATGGACTTATATAATAAAAAATAACTCTGAACCTTATCTCTCTGTGCAAGTACTCCAGCACTCTGCTTATTCTTACAATGACTTTAAACCTGATTGTAGATTTATGCAACTTACGTAACGCGTCAGGCAACAAACATAAAGATCATAAAGACACCACTAAATCTTTCACGGCCTCTCCCAACACCACAAGACCATGGGAGTGGAATGGAGGAGAAGAGAAAGGAAAACAAAAACTTACATTCTAGCACAGTGATCTCTACTGATGTTTGAATAATGCATAAAAAATGGTGAGATTAAATTTCAAAGCATCTCATTATGTCACACTGTTAGGACAGGAGGCGAACGGGAACATAAATAAGCTTAAATCAGAGTTCTAAGCAGAACTGCACCTGGTGCTGCACATTTTTATAACACCCTGATTTGGCTGACCATACGCTATAGACCTGACAAAGACAAAGTCCAAGCTAACAACATGAAATTGTGCTGATATTGCTACTGTGAACAAGTAATTATATTCAGTACTGTACAGACCTCTGGCCCACTATGAGAGCAATCGACCAGCAATCAATCTGGCACAATGTCAGCTGATAAATGAATGATCTCATACAACTGTACAAAACCAGCTGCAATCTAAAGATGTTTATGGCAGGACAGACTTTGTGAGACCCAATCAACGATCAGTTATTGCATGGGCTTGCTGTATGGCCTGGACAAGTCCAGGCTAATACTTCAATAATGGCCTATACCTAAACGACCAGTCAATGTTTTTGAACAGTAAGATTTGTAATGTTTTTTTTTTTTTTTTACAGAAGTCGCTTCTGCTCACCAAGCCTGCATTTATTTGTCCAGCAAAAACAGTAAAATTTGGAAATATTTTTTACTATTTAAAATAACTGCTTTCTATTTTAATACAATTTAAATTGTAATTTATTCCTGTGATCAAAGCTAAATTATACTTAAAACAGTAAAAAAATCAGGATTCTTTGATGAATAGAAAGATCAGCATTTATCTGGAATAAAAAGCATTTGTAACATTAACACTATACCATTCAAAAGCTTGGAGTCAGTACAATTTTATCTATTTATTTATTGTTTGTTTTTTTAGGGGGGAAAGAAATTTTAGAAATGAATACTTTTATTTAGCAAGGATGGTTTAAATTAATCAAAAGTGATGATAAAGACATTTATAATGTTACAAAAGAATTCTTTTTCAGATAAATTATGTTCTTCTGAACGTTCTATTCATCAAAGAAACCTGAAAAAAACTTCTACTCAGCTGTTTTCAACATAATATTTTTAAGCAGTAAAACAGAATATTAGAATGATTTCTGAAGAATCATGTGACTGGAATAATTATACTAAAAATTCAGCTTTGAAATTACATTTTAAAATATATTCAAATAGAACGCTGTTATTTTAAATAGTACAAATATTTCAAAATTTTACTGTTTTTGGATCAAATAAATGCAGGCTTGGTGAGCAAAAGAGACTTCTTTAAAAACTCTTACTGTTCAAAAACTTTTGACTGGTAGTGTATGTATAAAAATGTATAAAAATGTTAATATTTGTGAAATATTTAGTCATTTATATCTCAAGAAACAGTGCTTTTGGCTGTTTAAACAATTAACAATTACATTTACAGCTTATTCAATAAATTGAATAAAACATAAAGCAAAAAACCTTTTGTATGTATTGTTCTTTAAGACTCCAAATACTTAAGTTTACAACATTGAAGTTTTCTTACTTGTCTTGACAAAAATGAATCATTCAAATGTATGATTTCAACCGGTCATTTCAAATCTATGCACTCTAATGCAGGTACAGATGTTTAGCTTTCCTAGATAATATTTCTGTACTATATTTCTCATCTTAACCTATTGTCAAAGATACTCATTGCTGTGCTCCTGTATACACAGTCTTAAATGCAGCAGCTTTAATTAAAAGAAGAAGACAGCGCACTCTAGTGAGTAAATATGAGTATTACAGGGGTAATAGTGGTTTTAGTGATTAGAGCTGTGCCTCACTTTGTCAGACCAAACATATCTGTGACCCTGGACCACAGAACCAATCATAAGTAGCACAGGTATATTTGTAGCAATAGCCAAAAATACATTGTATGGGTCAAAATTATAGATTTTTCTTTTATGCCAAAAATCATTAGGATATTACGTAAAGATCATGTTCCATGAAGATATTTTGTACATTTCCCATTGTAAATATATCAAAACTAATTTTTTTAATAATATGCATTGCTAAGAACTTCATTTGGACTACTTTAAAGGTGATTTTCTCAATATTTCTAGATTCCAGATTTTCAAAATGCCAAATATTGTCCTATCCTAACAAACCATACATCAATGGAAAGCTTATTTATTCAGCTTTCAGATGATGTATAAAGCTCAATTATAAATAATAATTTTAAAAGTTAACAGTTTAATAATAAAACAAAAAAGACCCCTATGAATGGTTTTGTGGTCCAGGGTCACGTTAATTCTAATCATTTTAAATTACTGTGAATATTAAACATAGTAATATGCTGACTGCAAAAGATAACTAAAGGAATATCAGCACAAGTTCAATAATAATGCTGATTACCACAAAAAAAAAAAAACTTATTTTTTTAAGAGAAAAATATAGGTTATGGCAGGGCAGCTACAATGGGAGTGATTCAGGTAAATCCATAATTGTTAAAACACTTACTAGTTTCAGTAGTATATCCACAGCATAATTTGCATGTTAACATAATTTTACTTACCTTACCTGTTTAAAATTCTATATAATCTTAACAGTTTTGTCCTCAAGAGAATGCAAATAACAGTTTAGCTCCATATCTAAACAAATATGTTTGAAAAATCCAAATAAAGTATTCAGAATTATGTGCTAAACTTTGCAGGACAGCGACTCTCCAGGACTGAAAAAAAACTAAAATGACTGTAAAATTTGAACAGCTCTACAGTTCAAAAAGCACACTCGTTTTACTGAAAGAGTTAATGTAAGTGCTTTTATAAAATGATAAACTTGACATTTCTGCAAAAATTGGCTCCATTTCCTTCCTCTGTAAGCGCCTCTCCATAACCCTGATTTTTGTCAAAGACCTTTTTTACTATAATTTTGACATTACCTTAAAACAATCTCATGGCCACAGCAGCAGAAAAACATTTGGCTCATCTTAACCAAAATACAGATAGATTTTTAGTAGATTAGTAGATTTTTAAAGAAGTCTTTTCTGCTCACCAAAAGCAAAAGCAGTAATATTGTGGTTTTTTTTACTATTTAAAAGAAATGCTTTCTATTTTAATTTATTTTAAAATGCAATTTTATTCCTGTGATCAAAGCTACATTTTCAGCATCATTACTTCAGTCTTCAGTGTCACATGATCCTTCAGAAATCATTCTAAAATGCTGATTTGCTGTTCAGGAAACATTTATTATTACTATTATTATCAACATTTAAAACAGTTGAGTAAATTTTTTTTTCAGGATTTCTTTGATGAATAGAACGATCCAAAGATCAGCATTTATCTGAAATAAAAAGCTTTTGTAACATTATACACTATACCATTCAAAAGCTGATTTTTAATCAATAACTATTTTTTGAGCAGCAAATTAGAATCATGAAGGATCATGTGACTGGAGTAATGATAGTAAAAAAAATCAGCTTTGAAATAACAGGAATAAATTACATTTTAAAATATAGCCAAATAGAAAACAGTTAGTTTTTACAGATAGTAAAATAATGATAGTTTCAAAATTGTATTGTTTTTTCTGTACTTAAAATAAAACATTAAAAATCTTACTGTCCAAAATGTTTTGACTGGTAATGTAGAAAAAAGAGGGACAACTTTCTTGGTAAAACTAGTTTTTGTCAATGTACAAACTCACCTCTGAGCTCCAGTAGAGAGGCCCTGAGTAATCTGTCCGTCCCCTGATGGTGCTCTCTTTGACTGTGTACACTCCTCTCTCCACTGGTCCTTGGTCACAGATCTCCAGTGTGGCCAGCTCCCGCATCAGGTCTGACTGACTGACTGACCTGCGCTGCCTTGCTGGGGGAGACGTGCAGGTATATCCAGTCCTTGAAGGCGAACGGCCCCTCGGCCCATTAATTCGGGGAACCTGACCTTTAACCTGCATCCTACTGTAGCTTTCACTCCGACGGCCGATGTGGGGCTCTGTATGGGGTGCAGCTCGCCCACGTTCAGGCTCCTGGGGAAAGAACAGGACGCCTCGGGCGAGGCAAGGGCTGGGGTTCAGGTAGCGGGAAGTGGAAGGAGCATACCTGGAAAGCTGGGGTTGACCTCGGACGATATATCCCAGGGTGGGATCGCAGGGGTCATAAGAACTGTACGGGCTTAAGAGGGTGGAGCCAGTGGTGTATTTGGGGGGTGAGTAGACTGGAGACATGATGGAGATGTGAAGAGAAATCAGCCCCAAGGTGGAGAGAGCCAAACTGTGACAAAACACAAATACAGTCTGCTAGAAACAAAGCTGAAGAGATTGTGTGCTAAATTTTCAGTCTCAGCAAATAATCTATATTAGGATAAAAACATATGGAACTTCTTGCTCATGTGAACACAAAGACAACAACATAATAAACGTGACTTGTCTCATCTTACAGTATCAGTTGGGTGCAAGTAGGACAACAGTCAACTAGAGTTACTAGCAGGTAATGTACACTGACACTCAAAATGTTGATGATAAGTGTGAGAATTATAAAGTATTATCCACGTTTTACTTTAAAGCAAAAGTAACCCTATGGGTGAGACTTCTGGGTTCATTAGCCGCTTTAGGGAAATAACAGGAAGATTAACAACGTGCAGTAAATGATAAAACTATTTGCATTACAAACCAGTGTGCTCATAATTAAGACAACACATTAAAATAATATGGTAGAAGGCAGACCAATTTGCAATATCAAGCAGAAAAACAAGCTGTTTTGTACAGCTAAAAATAGCTGGACGTGGATCAAACTGGAAGCCTGACCCATAATATTTATAAATGGCCGTGCCCACTCTTATGGGAAGAAAAAGCAGGATAATTTTGGAATTTTGTTGGAAAAGAAGAGAAATGTACAAGAAGATGATCTTTCAAAGACCATCACAACTTTCGAGAAACGGCTAAAGTCAAGACTTTTCTGTTAGAACTAAATCATGAACAAAAGCACTTCCAATAAATAAACAAAAATTTGAGAAGCATCTACGTCACGCAGTTGTCTAGCTACGCCTACTATATGTTACATCTCCCGCTAAGAAAAACATGGCTGGGTGGATAATCTTTTAAACATTTATTTATTTAATGTTATTTAATGTTTTCTGTATGAAAAGTTTGTAAAGCAAAATTATATTGCTTTCACAGCTTATGAAGTAAGAAATAAAAGCAGCAACATACCATAAATGCTAACACTTTACAATAAGATTGAATTAATGTAGAAACTAACATGAACAAACAATGAGCAATATATTTATTACAGTATTTAAGAATCTTTGTTAATGTTAGTTAATAAAAATACAGTCGTTTGTTGTTAGTTCATGTTAATTCCCTAGTATAGTTCATTCTTAGTTCATGTTAACTAAAGTAGTTAACTAATGTTACATTTGAAGTCAAAAGTTTAAATACATCTTGCAGAATCTGCTAAATGTTTTTACCAAAATAAGAGGGATCATGTAAAATGCATGTTTTTTTAGTACTGACCTGAATACGATATTTCACATAGAAGATGTTTACATATAGTCCACAAGAGAAAATAATAGTTGAATTTCAAAAATTCAAAATACACTTGATTTTTAATACTGTGTTGTTACCTGAATGATCAACCGCTGTGTTTTTTTGCTTTAGCGATAGTTGTTCATAAGTCCCTTGCTTGTCCTTCAAGGTTCAAATGCTCACTGATGCTTCAGAAGGAAATCTTACTCAGGTCAGTACTAACTAAAAAATAACATGCCTTTTATACGATCCCTCTTATTTTGATAAAATAATTAACATTTTACAGATTCTCCAAGGTTTATGTAAACTTTTGACTTCAACTGTGACTAATTAACCTTACTGTAAAGTGTTACCTAATAAATCATACAATCAAATGCAGACTTATTGTCCCTCAACCCTAAATATAACCCTATCTTAGCCCTTCCATAACATTAAAATAACTGTAGAATTTCATAATTATAATAGGCCACTTTAAAAACTGGGTATGTGATCTAATAAGTCTATGATCTGTAAAAAAAAAAAAAAAACAAGATAGTATCAGATGATAATGATATGCAACCCTGGTCCACAAAACCAGTCGTGAGTAGCACTGGTATATTTGTAGCAATAGCCAAAACTACATTGTATAGGTCAAAATGATTGATATTTCTTTTATGCCAAAAAATCAGGATTCATGAAGATATTAATTTAGACAACTTGTGATTTTCTCAATATCTTCATTTGTTTTTGCACCCTCCGATTCCAGATTTTCAAATATTGTCCTATCCTAACAAACCATGCATTAATTTAAAAAAACAGACCCTTATGACTGGTTTTGTGGTCCAGGGTCACATACTTTGTGTCCAAAAACATATAAGTATTGCTTCTAATTTGGAAGTGAAGTTAGATAATGAAGAAAATTAAAATAATGATGTAAAAAAATATCAAGTAGAAGTGGAATTTGATGATTATGATGATGACGACGATGACGAAGAGAGAGTGTTTATAGTGATGTAAATTTCACTAGAGAGCTGAATGAATCAAGAGGAATGCGCATTGGCTAAAGCCAGAGTAATTAAGTAATGCACTGCTACCTATTAAAGCAGTGGAGGCAATCTGAGCATGAGTCAAACAGAGACTGTTACTGTAGGATACAGCAGTTACTATAAACACTGCATTTGCTGCCCACTCATTAACGCTGACTGTGGAAAACTGCCATTGAAAACGGCTGGTGGTCTCATAAAATTGCATAAACGCTATAAACGTGAATAGACAGGGTTAGTAACGTTAATAGTAAGCTTAGCTGATGTGGGTAAATTATGTCACATGTTTAATCCTGCGCAAGAGAGCCTCCCCCATATAACCCTTAAGATGCTTACCAGCGGAATTCCAGTTCATCCTCCCGAGTGACCACCAAAATATTCCCGTATTTTCCTAAATACCACACGCCACTTGAAAATTCAGCAGATAATCTTACGGCAGCCGCTCAGCATTACGCACTCGACCAGTTGGTTGGACTGACAGCATACCAGCACAGAGTCCTGCTCGGATATTTGCGCTTTTCTCAAGTCGGGATTTAAGGAACCGCCTCCCAAGCGGTCGCCATAGCAACGCGGATAGTTCTCGCTCGCATGCGCGCGCTCTCTATCTTTGGCTTGCTGCAGAAGCCATGACTAATGCACTATGAATAGAAGCAGAATCAATGTGAATTGCTCACTTTATTCTCAAATAAATCATATCGGATTAAAAACAAACAAACAAACAAACAACCCCTAGAATAAGAAAACGTTGCAGTAAGTATGGACACCAAGGGTTTGGTCACCAATCAGCTGACTACATACGTTACCACGATGCTATGGCAGCCCCAAACCTACAGGAAATGCAGTATAGTTGTGTGCTGTCATGAGCAAAGTGGTTAGAAACAGTTCTTGAATCTTTCCTTAATATCATCATCATAAACAACATCATCAAGTATGGGTGTTGCCAGACTAAATGGAGTTGATGACTAAAAATTCACTTTATGTCAGTGATTCATACAGTACATTGAGTATTTTATAGTACAGGGAAAAAATTTCACATCCATCAAACATGGCCTACTATATACAGCTTAAATAAGTGATGCATTAAAAGTTGACTAGTCAAGAACATTTGTGTTGTGTACTGAACACTATTCACTTATTTGTATTCACAGGAATACAAAGAAATACAAATGTTGATTGGCATTTTGATCTCAGGAATACTTTAGTATGGCAATAAAAGGGGTTTAAATAAGAAACAAAATGGCATATTGAGAATTAGAGCAGGAGAGGGTATGAAATTCATCAAATCAACTAAATACAAAACATAACTGGTGTTGAGAATTATCATCCATTCTTGCAACACATGCTCTCGCATTCAGGAAAATTCATTATCTAATAAGTAATGCTTGCTAATCTGTCATTAGTGGCTGTGAAATATTCAGCAGTTGTCTTTCTAATACTACATTTCAAAGTGACAGTTTGCATTTTTGGTGTTCTGGCGTTTGTGCCAAAGAAAAAATGTGAGATTTTTCATCAGGGTCAGGTTATGATATTGGACTGAGGCACGTTGTTTAGGTCTGAGATGTCCATCTGGTGAAGGATCACTTGGTTGCATTTGATCACAGTTTTCAGTTCGATGAAGGGAACTGCTCAGAGGTGGTCCTCACTGCGGGACAGCTGATGCATCACATGCATATCACCCTCACTGGCTCCGTTTTGCTTTTCTTTTCTCCTTTTGTCTGTATACGCTTCTCTCTCCCTTGACCTTGCTTGGTGGGTGTTAAGAGAAGAAAACTGAGGTGTGTGTTTGCAGTAAGATGTTGACGCTTGCAACGACAGCTGCCAGGAGAAGCAGGGGTTGAAGGTCAGTACTCATACTGGTGACTGTAAAGAGAGAGAAAAAGAGGAGAGGTTCATGAGAACGGAGGGTCAACGAGTTTACAGTTTGAGTTGTAACAAGATGTGGTAGTGAAGTCATGAAGAATGCACAAGACTCACTTTGGTTTAGAGTTACAGAGAAACCGGACGTCAATGGATAATGCCGCTGACATTTAATATGCAGAGCATATATTTGTGTGAGTGTAGTGTACAAGGGTGCGTGATGACGGAATTGACATTTATTATAAATGGAAAACGTGAAAACAAATCTATAAATGGACATGCGGGAGTATAATGACAAACCTCTGGTACAGAAACATGAATAAACAATCAGAAGTTGGTTCTGATTCTGAGCAGGTCTACTAGTCTAAGTACGTCAAGTTACATATTTTCAATCATTTTAGTTTTTATATATGAAATGTTTTTTATTATTGTGTTCCATATAGTGGACTTCAATGGGAGCCAATGGTTTAAAGGTCCAAATTTCAATGCAGCTTCAAAGGATCTACACAATCCCAGACGAGGAATATGGGTCTTATCTAGCGAAACTATCATTTATGTACTTCCTAACTTGCACTAGCTCTGTGATGCGTGTCTATGACTTCATGTATAACGTTATCATGTTGGAAAGGTTATGTGTGGTTAATCTTCATCCATGTACTCCGACATTATTGCTATACCTTTTTTTGTAAAGGGTGTTTGACGTTGTTTGCATATTCGCTTTGTAAACACTGGGTCTGTATTTCTGTCTACATCCCGCATGACCTTCCCAACATGATTATGTAATGAGAGAGAGCGAGCTAATGTAAGAGAAGCATTTGTGGTTAAAAAGTATAAAAGTATTTTTTTACAAAATGACAGATTGTTTCGCTAAGTAAGACCCTTATTTCTCGGCTGGGATCGTGTAGAGCCCTTTGAAGCTGAATTGAGACCTTCAAACTGTCGGCTCCCACTAAAGTCCATTTTATGGAGTAAAATCCTGGAATGTTTTCCTCAAAAACTTCCATTTCTTTTCAATTGAAGAAGGAAAGACATGAGCATCTTGCATGATATGGGGGTAAATTATTAGGAAATATTTATTCTGGAAGTGAACCAATCCTTTAATAGAGTACAGCAGGGATGATGTATTTCTGAAGGCTAAAACCTGGAATTTTAGTACTTCTGGTTTCACCATCCTAAATTCAAATAGTTTTTTAAACATTTTTTTTTACTTAACTCTACATCATAAAATTCATGAGTAACACCCACATGTGATTTTTTAAAGGTTTTTCTTGTCTTGAAAAGGGCAGTTGCTAACAAGTTGCTAAATGGGATTACAGAGGTTATTAGAGACCTTAAATGTCATCACGCAGAACAGGTGAACCTATTTACTCACTAGTTCGCTTTCACAGCCTTGTTGTGTTTGTACTTACAGTGCATTCAGAAAGCATTCAGGCCCCCTTTACTTGTTTCAGTTTTGTTATGTTGCAGCCTGATATTACAATTGTTTAAATTCATTTTTTTCTCATTAATCTACACTCCATACCTCATGACAAAGTGAAAACAAACTTTTACAAATGTCTGTAAATTTATTAAAAAGAAAAAAAAATGAATATCACATTTACTTAAGTATTCAGACCTTTGGCAACAACACTTGAAATTTAGCTCAAGTATCTCCAGTTTTTCTTGATCATTGTTGAGATGTTTCTACACCTTGATTGGACCACCTGTGGTAAATTAAATTGATTGTACATGATTTGGAAATACACACACCTCTCTATAAACACCTTACAGCTGACAATGCATATCAGAGCAAAAACCAATCCATGAGGTCAAAAGAACTGCCTGCAAAGCTCAGAGAGGGGACTGTATCGAGGCACAGCTCTGGGGAAGGCTACCAAAAAATCAGCTTTACTGAAGGTTCCCAAGAGCACAGTGGCTTCCATAATTCTCAAAAGGAAGAAGTTTGGCACAATTAGGACTCTTCCAAGAGCTGGTCACCCAGCCAAACTGAGCAATTGATGAAGAGGGGCTTTGTCTAGACTGCTGATTAAGAAGCTAATGGTCACTCTAGTTGAGCTCTATGATCATATATGCAGATGGGAGAAACCTACAGAAGGACAACATTACTGCAACACTCCACCAATCTGGGCTTTATGGCGGTGTGGCCAGACTCAATCCTCTCCTCAGTGAAGAAGACACTTAAAAACACACTTGGAATTTGCAAAGGACCTCAGACTCTGAGAAACAAGATTCTCTGGTCTGATGAACCTCAATTCTAAGCATCATGTTTGAAGGAAACCAGGAACTGCTCATCACCTGCAGAGTACCATCACAAAAGTAAAGTGTGCTGCTGGTAGAAGCCTCATGCTGAAGGGCTGTTGTTCAGCGGCAGGGACTGCGGGACTCCTCAGAGTAGAAGACAAGCTCAATGCACCAAAATATTGAGATAACCTAGTCCAGAGCATTCAGAACCTCAGACTGGGCAGAAGGTTCACCTTCCAACTTGACAATAACCCTAAGCACATAGCCAAGGCAATAAAGGAGTGGCTTAGGGACAACTCCGTGAATGTCCTAGAGTGGCCCAGCCAGAGCCCTGACTTGAACCTTATCGAACATCTCTGGGAGACCTGAAAATTGCTGTCCATTGACTGAGCTTGAGAGTATTTGCAAAGAAGAATGGCAGAAAATCCCCCAATCTAGGTGTGCAAAGCTTGTTGCGTCATGCCCAAAAAGACTTGAGACTGTAATTGCTACCAAAGGTGTTTCAACTTTACTTAGAAAAGGATCTGAATACTTATGTAAATGTGATATTTCAGTTTTTTGTTTTTAATTAATTTACAGACATTTCTACAATTCTGTTTTCAGTTTGTCATTATGAGGTACGGAGTGTAGATTAATTTAAAAAAAATGAATTTAAACAATTGTAGTATCAAGCTGCAACATAACAAAATTGAAAAAAGCGAAGCAGATATAAAGACTGAATATAACATTTGTAACATTAGCGACTGAAGGCATGCAATGTAACATGTAACAGAAGTCATGTAACAGTGTAGTTTATTTCTAACCTCTTTAGCTTCTTACTGTTGGAGACTGAATTTAGGCTACGTGAAGATTATCACAATGAACAAAATGTGTCACAGAGCTGCTTTTTTCTGCAATAATCCAAAAGTCAATTAAAAAATCCTGTTGGGTTATGGTCAGGGGAACCAGTCTAATGCTAACTTTCGGGTTGGCCTACAAAAACTGCAAATGCGTTATGATTTCTATGGAACTATTTTCTTTAGCAGAGCGAAATACAAAATGTAACTGCCAATATTGTGTCTACAATGTAGTTAATTTAACTATTGCATAAGTGTTGCATACTAGTGTGTTCTAAAAGTGCTAATAATTAGTATTACAGCACTGGAATGTTATACTGCTTGTCGCCTACCTATTAAAAATTTTAAAACATCACGTGTGTGTGTATTCCCATTTTACCTCGGCAGCTCTTCCCATCTCTTTGCAGCATTCCTGTCACACAGCTGCACACAGCGCCTGTTACTTGACTAGTGCAGATCTGCTCACAGCCACCATTATTCTCTTCACACCAGTCTGAATCTAAAACATAGATAGACACACACACACACACACACACACACATACACTATTATAGTTGTAATCACCTTGCTAATATGCACATACACAAAACATCCAATTATACACCCACATCCTATTGCCTCCACTATTAAACTACACACATATTCCTCACACACACAAACACATGCTCAGGACATGCATTCATGCACAAATTTGAAATATACTCTGCACCTCTTCTTCTAATTGGTCCCACTGACAGGATCTGTTCTTTATGCTGACTGTAATCGGTATAACTTCGTTTGTTATGAGGGCAATTCTGTAAAAGCAAAAAATCAATTCTGAGCCCAAATAAGCAGTTCTCCAAGATAATTCACTAAACATTTAGACTAAATCACATTTGTAATTGTCAGTCCAACCTATGTTTTGGTGGCAAATCATATACCAATACGCTTTTTTCTATTGTTTTAAATGGCAAAAATACAAAAAATAAGTATTTTTCAATGTGTGTGTGTAGAGGCTCTCACCACTTTGCAGGCGTTGGTCTCTGAGTCACAAAGAGTGACGTCACAGTGCAAATGCACCTCATCGTAATCACCAATGAACTTAAAAACAGTGACGTGGAAGCGGCAGGTGAGGGACACGCCATTCTCAGCCATGCCTATAGTGTTATCCTTGATGTTAGGACACCTGGAATTACAGTAATGCTATGTGAAAGCTGTAAACTCATTGGTATGTATTTGGGTGTATAGTCCTCTTCTAAACTCGCAGTATATGTTAAATATGCATTGAAATATGTATATGGCTGGTTTCATAAGCTATTTGCTCACCCTCTCTCTATGATAATGTAACGAAGGCGATCGCTGCTGTAACGAGATGGTGTAGCCCAGCACATGTTAACAATGAGAATAAGCTGTTTATCATCTGCTCCTTCCACAAACACCCCCACAAACAGAACATCCCTGGTGCTCAGCACCACTTCTCCCTCGCGGTATGGATGCCGGTACGAGGCGTTCTTATAAAGGGCCATTTTTGTGATGAAGTTGCCCTCTTGGGTCGGCAGTGTGAGATTTATTACACTGTGGACAGCAGAAGAAAGAGAGAGGGAGTTATTATCTTTATCATTTGTCAGATATCTGGTGCATCCAACTGTACAGTGTGCATGCTATAGGATACTATGTTATCTGCTGTGTTTGTTATTTATTATAATTAAAGTGATGCATGATACAGAGTTGAAATACCATGGTATATTCTAATTATTTATATGGTACTTTAAGTTTAAAGAATATCATGGTATTACCAAGGTAATACAGTAGGAGTTTTTTGTGAGGGGTGAATGTCTGACAGCTGACCTGAGCATTGGCTTCAATACTGTCTCCAGGGAGATCTTGATGTCCAGTTCATAAGCACAAGAAAACTCCACGTTGATGGTCTTATCACGTGTCACCACATTCCCTGTGTTGTTCACGCTCTCGATCCACACCGTGTTCTTGTACATAATGTGTGTTCCATTCGACTGGACTCACAAACACACACACACACAAAAACACACATAAAGTTACTGTGAATTTAATTACCTTTCAACAGAGAAAAACATATTCAGCCAAGCAGACAGCACATTAAGTACGCATACAATGTAAATTATGAACAGCAAAAACATAATGAGAAGAATATCTTCTGCTGTAAATCTGTAAGTCATGAATAGAGCAAAAGCTCTTTCTTGAAAACAAGTTTGAAAAGCTGTTTCAACATTTACCAATCTGAGTAATTTACAACTAAATCAGCAAACATTTAATACTCTTATATAGTGGACCATTGAGCAGCAATGAGACTATTTTGTCCTTAAACTGTGGAATATTTATCAAAGCATAAAACTTAATGGCGTAGTTCACTTTCAGAACAGAAATGTACAGATAATGTACTCACCCCCTTGTCATCCAAGATGTTTGTGTCTTTCTTTCTTCAGTCGTAAGGAAATTATGATTTTTGAGGAAAACATTTCAGGATTTCTCTCCATATAATGGACTTCTATTGTGCCCCCAAGTTTGAACTTCCAAAATGCAGTTTCAAATGGCTCTAAACGATCACAGCCGAGGAAAGAAGGGTCTTATCTAGCAAAACAATCGGTTATTTTCTAAAAAAAAAATAATAATAAATACAATTTATATACTTTTTAACCTCAAATGCTCGTCTTGTCTAGCTCTGTGTGTACTCTGTGTAGAGATTAAAAAGTATATAAATTGTAAATGTTTTTAGAAAATAACCAAGCGTTTCGCTAGATAAGACCCTTCTTCCTCAGCTTGGATCATTTAGAGCCCTTTGAAGCTGCATTTAAACTGCATTTTGGAAGTTCAAACTTCTATGGGGCACCATAGAAGTCCATTATATGGAGAGAAATCCTGAAATGTTTTCCTCAAAAAACATAATTTCTTTACGACTGAAGAAAGAAAGACATGAACATCTTGGATGACAAGGGGGTGAGTACATTATCTGTAAATTTTTGTTTTGAAAGTGAACTACTCCTTTAAGCTTATTAGTATTTGAATTATGGTTGGTTTAATGATTAAAAAACATATTTTGAAGAACGTAAGGTTAAATAGCTTTTTGGGAAGCACGTTATTTTTCAACGCGGAAGTAAGCCTATGGACGAGACATCCGGTTCATTAGACGCTATAACGAGAAGAATAACAACGTGCAGTAAACCGTAAAACTGTTTGCACTACAAACCAGTGTGTTCATAATTAGGATAATACATGAAAATAATATGGTAAGACACACCAATTTGCAATATCAAGGAGCAAAATGAGCTGTTTTGTACAGTTAAAATTAGCTGGATGTGGATGAGACCGAAAGCCATATTTACAAATGGCTGCACCGACTTGGGAAAAATAAGGTGGATAGAAAGACAATAACTTTGTAATGTTGATGAAACTGCTCAAACTAATGATTTAATGATCAAACAACCATACTGTATACGCAGCAAATATTAGGTTCCGTCCACTATAGAGTGTTTTCACGACACATCATCAATCGGTCATATTAGCACTGAACGTAAACAAAGCCACTGAACCCGAACAAAACTTGCATATTTTGCTGATTACTGCTGCTGAAAATTGTGAGTTATTGTTATGTTTTGGGCTGTACTAATCGGTCAGACCGGGAAAAACATTTGGACTACTAAAGACTACCAAAAGTTATAACAAATCAAGGAGAAGAGTGCAAAAAACTGTCTGAGGAACAAAAGCTGTTTGTGTTTGGCCAAACTGAACCAGGATTTCCAGAATCTTGATAACATTCTTGTTTGTTCTTATTATTTCCAGTCAGGTAGGTGAAATATTAAGTAAATATATTAATTAATACTGCTTGTATTTATCTTTACCACCTATTAACTTTTTTCAAATGTTGCACCCTTTCCTGCTTACTAAGTCCTTCTCTATATGATTTAGCAGCTTCTACATGGTTTAGACAACATAAATTACAACAACTTATTCAGTACCCGTGCAATCAATGCTGCTGTTTACATCCGAGTATCTTCAATATGGCCACACATGTGGGTAACTGACCAAACCGTGACGTAAATGCAAACCTTCTATACTGGACTATACTGTTAAATGCAAACCCTCAAACTTGGACTAAACCTGAACTTCTTTGCTTGCACTGGTGAAAAAAAAACAGCTAAAACCAGCCTAGGCTGGTTGACTGGTTTTAGCCGGTCAACCAGCTTGGTTTTAGCTGTGTCATAGCTGGTCAGCAGGCTGGTTTTAGAGGGGTTTTGGCCACTTTTCCAGCTACTTTCAGCTTAAACCAGCTAATACCAGCCAACCAGCCTAGGCTGGTTTTAGCTGTTTTTTTCAGCAGGGTGTATTCACACATGAACATGGATGTGAATGGAACAGTACATTTTCTGTCTAGGACTAGTACTTTACACTCTCTCTAAAGAGGCAGAGCTCATACTGTCTTAACTGAGACAGTCTGGTCTTGAACATTCGTTAATGAGGGAAAGGAGGGATTTGTTCACCTGTACAATAGAGCCACAATGTCCCTTGGTATTGTTGATATGGAAGGAGATGAAATCCTCTCCTTCGATACCAGCGCAGTGCTGATCGTTAATTCGTACGTCCTCCCTCTCAAAGCCCAACTGGAACAGACGGCACTTAGAGATAGAAACCTCCATCTGAGCGTGTTTACAGGTCACCTCTGCCTGGATGATGTCATCCTCACCTACACCACAAGAACAAGACGTTCTGTATTGTCTTTTCTCAGTATTTCATACTAATTCATATTGTAACCTTTTAATTTCGCAATTAACCTGCTACTATAACTCTGGTATTAAGACTTGTATGGCTTAATGTAACATAAATGATGACTCTCACTAAAATAAAATACTGATACGAGGCCACATTGTGTGGGTTTTGGTTGTAATTTTCAGTCAAAGGGCAACAAGAGAAGCAATGTAAGTCTTTACTGCTTTTCCTAGCGGTAACAAGAGGATAAAAGAATGGGAAGATGCCTGTGGATGAATAAAACTTCCTAAAGACATGCGTCTTTGTTCTCCCATGGCTACTAAAAGAGCTTACAAACAGTAGAGACAAGAAATTCTAGATGCGATCCTGGCAGGATGTAAACATGCCAACGTTTGTCATGACGCTGCAGCCACTGAAGGACTTTCTCAGCACAGATTTCACTCGATATCTTGAGTGCTTAGACGCCTTCTGGAGAAAAACGATGGTATGGCATTTGGTTTAAGCCTGTGCTTTTATACATCACCATTTCTAAACTCTTTCAGTAGCTGTGGTCATCATATCAGTATTTTATTTTGTGTATTAAGAGTTATGTTGTGGTAAAAATAGCAACAGGAGTGCAACCATTTCATGTCATAATGGCGCCCCCATAGTCCAAAATATGTATAAAATGATCTCGATTTTTTAAATGAAGTAAATATTTAATGGGTTTTCTACTACATATCACTAAGAGACATAATTTATGTTATATTAAACCATACAAGTCTTAATACCGCGTGTTTTCTTGGTTTAATACTTAGGGTGGCCTAATTCTGATGATACACTGGGCTACGTTTTGAGCAATTTTATCGGGCAACTTTTTTTGAGCAATGTTGCTTGGGCAATTTCTCATTAAAAATGGGTAACACATTTCTATCTGGAAAATTTAGATCTGTTGTGGGTTCTGTATCACACCTGGCTGCCCGTTTACGGCAACATTTGCCAAAGTTGCCCGGCAACATTGCTCAAAAAGTTGCCCAGTGTATCATCAGCATAAGGGGTTAAGTATGAGCAATAATGATAATAACAACTTCAAAGAGACCCTGCAAAGGAAGTATATTTATTTCTGTTACAGTATGGCTTGTTTTACTCACTAATCTCAGTGCTGGGTAGCTCAGGGCAGCCACACAGATCTCCTCCATTCTCCTGCTCACATGTGTTGTTAGAGCAGATCTCTCCTGCACAGGGGTCATAGATCCATTCTGCTAAAGACAGGTCCAGTTACAAAGTTAGCACAGAAAGTTTCTAATAAGATATCTCAGTTTTGTCAAAATTGTGAAAATGACTTGTAATTGTCTTGGAAGCATGAACAAATAAATAAAAAATGTATCTATTACATCACAGTTTCAATAGTGTTACACAACAGTTGTACAATTCTTGGTTATTAGTGTAAATAAAATAAAAAAAAACGAATTAGTTGCAAATGGTGAATGAAAAAATGAAAAATATACATTTATTTTCCAAATACATATAAAATTCACTTCTAAGCTGCACTGCCTTTCAATTTCTATATTTCTTCATCTTATCCTGTAGGTGGCAGCGTCCCCTTACAGCAGTTCTCCTGGGCGATCCACTTGGTGGTAAGCGTGCCGAAAGAGCGGCAGGCCTCAGCGTAGGCTGCCATGGAGCCGCACACCTGGGCCTTCCGGTGGTTGTAGCAGCCGTCCATGTAGCAGGACTGGTAGAAGGGGTGAGGGTCCAGCAGGCCGTGGCAGGGCTGGAAGAAACCTTTCAAATCTGTGAGCTTCAGACAGTTGTCTTCTCCCTGGAGCTCTGATACTGCTGTATTATCACAGGATTGAGCCAGGGCCACATACTGGGTCTCATCACAACTGGAGGCAAGAGTCAGGCAATGGAGGATAGAAAATGAGTGCCAAT
Source organism: Garra rufa (assembly GCF_049309525.1). Classification (NCBI taxonomy): domain Eukaryota; kingdom Metazoa; phylum Chordata; class Actinopteri; order Cypriniformes; family Cyprinidae; genus Garra; species Garra rufa. The sequence continues at coordinate 19,103,007 of NC_133365.1, forward strand.
GAAATAAGGACAGGGTAAAACTAATGAGATAAGGTGCACTATTATCTTGCTAACCTGTTCTGCATGCCATTGGTTTTCCAGCTCTGAGCGAGCTCCAGTGCACTGACGGCAGGTTTTCCACGAGAGGTGATATAATCGTCAGTGGGGTCTCCGTTGAAGTTCCCACACAGTCCGCACACCTTGTTCTGCAGCCGTGGGCCCATTGTAATGCTGAGGGTGTTGAATCTGTTATAACGCACCTGGATGTCCTGGGGAGTGTCGATCACCAGGAATCCCTCGGATGTGGATACGCGTGTCATTAGACCTGTGACAAAAGGTACGGACACGGGCGTACCATTTACCTGAGGTAAAAGAGGAAAACACTTAGCATTTAGCTAGGAGACATTTAAGGTCTTAATCATTATATAATAATTTCATAGTCACAAGCAATCTCTAAATCCATCATCTAAAGCAAGGTTGCTCAACTCTGGCTCCAAGATTCACTTTTCTGTCGAGTGTGGCACCAACCCTGATCAAACTCAACTGCTTATCATATTTTAGTAAGATAGTTGACCCAAAATGAAAATTCTGTCATTAATTACTCACCCTCATGTTGTTCCAAGTTTTTCCGAGGTTGTAAGACCTTCATTCATCTTCAGAACAAAAATGTACGTATTTTTGATAAAATCTAAGTGCTTTCTGACACTTTGTCCGTTGACAAATGGTTAAATTAAGTCTTTTTTTGTTTTGTTTTGTTTGCACACAAGAAGTATTCTTGTAGCTTCTAAAAATTATGGTTGAACCACTGATGGTCACATGGACTATTTTAACAGTGTCCTTACTACCTTTCTGGGCCTTGAACATGTCAGAATGTCTCGGATTTCATCAAAATATCTTAATTTATGAAGATGTCTTACAGGTTTGGAATGACATTAGGGTGAGTAGTTAATGACAGAATTTTCATTTTTGGGTGAACTAACCCTTTAAGGTTGGAACTCAACTCAGGACAGTGGACCTCGACAGCTTGAGAAATTGAGAAACTCTGATCTAAATTTTTATTTTGAAATACCAGTTTCTTATATTCTCCTAGGAAATTCAAGACCACTTCATCTGAGTGATGTCCTGTCCCATATGGTGTTCCTACCTTGACTGTGTTTCCAGAGATGAGAATGTTCTCCTCGTTGATGTAGAGGTAAGCATGGGAGATGGTGGTTAGGTTGGGTGTACTCCACTTGTCAAAATTGGCAATGAGTTGAAAAGATAACTCGGGCAGCTTGTGACAGATTGTTGAAAGAACAAAGGAGCATGAGGCAGGTAAACGAAGAGAGGCGCCATCAAAAGTACGGAAGACGCCACCGCCTGATGCCACACAGTGCTGGTTACGTCGGGCAAAGCATCCTCGAACACCATGACGTAGAACGCATTCCTCCTCTGCTTTACATCGTCGTGGGTCACACTGAATCAGATTCCGTCCGATACACTGACAGCGTTTAGTGCAGTCACTGTTCCAGAACAACTGTTTAGGCTGAAGGACAATTTAATTGTTAAATACAAATAGAAATGAAAAAATGCAACAAGACAAAATACAGTTGAAGTCAAAAGTTTAAATAAACCTTGAAGAATCTGCAAATTATTAATTATTTTACCAAATTAAGAGAGATGCATGTTATACAAAATGCATGTTTTTTTTTATTTAGTACTGACCTGAATAAGATCAATAACATAAAAGTTTTCACATATAGTCCACAAGAGAAAATGATTTTGAGATCGATCTTTTCACATTGAGGACAATTGAGGGACTCATATGCTACTATTACAGAAGGTTCAAACGCTTGATGCTTCAGAAGGAAAACCGATGCATTAAGAGCTGGGGGTGTAAACTTTTGAACAGATTAAAGATGTCTGTGTTTTTCTTATTTTGCCTAAATATCATGTTTGTTTTTCATTTAGTACTGCCCTTCAGAAGCTACAGAAGATACTTACATGTTTCCTCGAAGACAAAAAAAAGTTACATTTACCCTGATCTTCAAATTCAATAGGTTTAACCCCCGGCTCTTACTGCACCTACTTCTGTAATAGTTGCATACGAGTCCCTCAGTTGTCCTCAGTGTGAAAAGATGGATCTCAAAATCATAATTGATCATTAAACAAAAACACCGCTGCGGATCATTAATTTTCTCTTGTGGACTATATGTAAATGTCTTTTATGTGCAATATCTTATTCAGGTCAGTACTAAATAAAACATAACATGCATTTTGTATGATCCCTCTTATTTTGGTGAAATAATTTACATGTTGCAGATTCTGATCTTTGTTTAGTTTTGTGACTTGCTGTCTTACCTCATAGTATTTACCATCCGTGTAGCATCCACAGTTCTGATTAAGAATACAGCTTTTGCCGTTAAGCACATAGCCTTGGTCACACTGGCACCCTTCAACGCAGTACTGGTTACAGTCTCTCTGTCCACGTGCAGGGGCACATTGCGGCTGGCACACCATCATACAGCTGGAATAGTGGCTGTTCACAGGGCACGACAGGACTGGGCAAACACAGAGAGCATTGGACGGGTGAGTTTCTCCAGAAGGAAAGGGAAGGATGTATTGTATTTCACTGTAAAGGGCTTATATAAATGTGTGGCATTCACGGGGCTTTGACTGTGATAAAGTGTCTTGTAGTTTTTATGTTGGCAAAACAAGACATTTGTAAATTGAGCCATGGTTTGTGGTTAGCCAGCGTAACACCAAGCATTAAGAGGTTTCAGAATAGTGTTTTCATGTTAGCCCTAGAAGTGCAAACAATATTTGCATCTAAATGCATAAAATGCCAATATTTTATAAATCTTTAATTTTAGACCTTTCATTTCCGAAAAAAAAGGCATTTTACTGATCCAAGTCAAAAAATCCTTCCCTGAAGCATCTATGACATTCTAGTTTTTTCAACACGCTTCTCATTTTCAACAGTTAGCGGAAACTAGAGATTACAATTTTCAAAAATGGATATTTTTCTTACACAAACGCATTGAAGAATGGATGTATGGATGTTTTTGGGCTTTTTAATATATCTCAGATTGTATTTGTGTTAAAGAAGAAAGTAAATAAACATAAATGAAAATATTTCTCACCACAGGGTGTGGAACTTCTCCAACCAATGACAGACACTCCTTGTGTCTGACAGGTACTGGCATAAATCTGTAGCCAATTACAGATGGTCTCTCTCGCACCTTGATCCACACATGTATCCTGCAGACAGCTCTGGTAGAAGTATGCTGGCCCCACCTTGCTGTGACAGCGTGCAAACACACCTCCGCGGTCAATTATAAGTCCACATAATCTCACTGCCTCAGGTTCGACATACACATACAACCCTTCAGCAAGGTGGAAACGGTTTCCTGGGTTACCGTTATCTATGTCAATGTTACCAACAGCATCTGTTACTTGGGCGGGGACATCAGCAGCTAGGCCCCTCTCAGCCAGTCCACATCGGGGACAAGAGTCCCCGCAACCCACTTGGCAGAAGGTGTCACGTTCTGCCCATGCCATTCCCCATTCTGTAACACTTAGAGTGGGACCAGTAATAGGCATTCCTTGGCAGAGCCCACAGGTGGCGTTAAAGAGACTGCGAGGAAGAGTCAGAAGTAGTAGAGTATTCCAGTCAAAAGCCACCTGTGGAGACATTAACTGTGCATTAGTTTACACAGTGGATAGTGTTGAAAACCGAGGTTGCAAAACTGTGTACAGTGTTTGACAGCAAAAAGTTTGCAATATGTATTTTGATTTGTACTCCACCTTCAAACCAAAGTCTGTCTCCACAAGTAACCGCAGACCAAGGGTGTAGATGTTAACTTTCCCTGGACCAAGTTTTATTGGAAGATACAGGCGCTCTTTATTTACCTAAAAAAGATAAAGAAATACTGTAAAACATTGACATACCCAACATAGTTCAAAAGCCAGTTTAACGATGATTCGCTCTGTCTCTCATTTTCTAACTTAGTTTTTTTCTCCCCTCAATCTTTATTTGATCTAAAGTTCCTCAGATCTTCCAATGGCGTTGTGAACTCATTCCAGACGTCACTCAGTTGTAAGCTTCCCTCTGTGTCTGCTCCAGTATGCTAACAGATGCTGGCTGAAATATTATACCCCTCACCTGAAAAATTTACTCCTTTGTTGAGCTCTTCTGTCTGGTTGATTAAAATAACTTTGTGTCATAAAAATGAGGAGTTTGACCTTCAAAAGGTGGTGTTCTAGAATTACAGATGAATTCTTGTGATTGTAAAATGTCTGCCACTCATGCAAATGGCCAAAAAGTGCATCAGTAGCTGTCTGTTTGAGGTGCAGGTGTAGAATTTTGTACTGATCCAAATCAGCTTTGGCTGCTGGATCACATCTGTATGCACAAATATGAACATGCTATTTGTGTCACTCAAATTGATGTAAGTTTTATGCAAATTACTATTCATGGACATAAGACTGAATTCATAAGATTCATATTATTCATAATCTCAAAATACATCGCAGGACAGTCTTACCATAACTGTGTGTTTGAAACTTCGTGACACCTCAATTTCATATCCATAGACCTCCAAAACAAATCCCCGCACCCAAATAGCCTGGCCTGTGTCTCTCTCTTCACTCCGAGCAGAAAACCGAAACCTAGGCAGTCCTCCCAGATCTGTCTCTGCACTGTCCAGTCCACCAAGGCCATCCTCATCCCCTTCTCCACACTCAGTGGTGGCCAGACGAAGAGTACAGCTGCTCTGGAGGTCAAATGGTACACCTCCAAATGGCAAAAAGTGGCCATAACCAGCGACAACACACATGGCCTCTGTCCTTGGCTGACAGAAAAACAGGCCTTCACTTTCCTGGCAGTACTCCTCTGGGTGACAGGGTGAGAAGGTGCAGTAGACGATGTTGTCTGTGCCGTTACAGTAGCAGCGCTCCTGGCACTCCCAGTCAGTCCAGAATGTCTCATTGGTGGCTAGCTGGCGGCCCAGATAGAAGCAGCCGCAGTCGCTACGTGCCACACAAATGCCATCGCGCAGGGCAAAGCCTTCTTCACACTGGCAGCCCTCTGAGCAGGGTAGAGGGCATGGCTCCTCGGGCTCATCTAGGTTAGAGCAAGTAAGAGGGCATGCAGATGTGCACTCATCGAAATGACTGTTTTCCGGGCAGGGTAGAGCTAAAGAAGGATACAAAAATTAAATGTAATTAAAAAAATTATGTGACAGAGATACGGTAAAATGGTAAAAGAGAAACAATCAAGACTCTTACGGCAGTTGGTAGCACTTCTCCAGGCTCCCAGGTTGATCTGAGCATCCTGGCAAGCCGAAGCATATGCCTGTAGGGAGTTACACAGCGCAGAACGGTTTCCCTCCCGGACACACATGTTGTAGAGGCAGTTCCTGAAGAAAGGAGAGGGATTAACAGTTGCGTGGCAAGCCAGGAACGAGCTGTTTCCAAGGTCATTGATGTTTCCACACAGCCAAGGGCTCTGGTACAGTCTTAAATCTGTACACATACGATACAAGTCCTCGCAGTCGCCATTGCATGTCAGATCATCCGCAATGGCTCTCCAGCCCTCAATAAACTGGTCAGTTGTATCGGCCTGCCTTCCGCTAGGTAGACGGAGGTCATCGATTGGATCTCCATTAAAGAAACCACAGAGACCACAGGTGGTGTTGTAAAAGAGAGTGGAGAGAGTGATGTTTAGCAAGCCCTGACGTGAGTATCGGGTGCGGACTAAACCACTCCACTCGATCACCGTGGTATTACCAGAAGACCGGTATACGATTAAAGGCTCCACTGGATGGACGTAAGGAAGAATTGCTGCTTCACCGTTGACCTGGGTGGAGAGGAAAGTTACGACATTATTAGGATGTCATACAATCAAATAACTTGGTCTGAACAATATGTGAGAATATACAGTGCCTTGTGAAAGTATTCATACCCTTTCATTTTTGTTCACATTTATATTGCTGCCTTATGTTAAACTGCTTTAAATTACTGTTTTTCTACATCTACACTCTTTGCAAGTTTATTAAAACTTAAATGATTCCATTGACAGTTAACAGTTGAAATTTAGCTCAGCAGCTTTCACATTGCTTGTCCATGTTACTACACTTCAAGTGAAGTTAACTTATGTAATGGAATGGGTATGATTTGGAAAGGCACACACGTCTTAATAAAAGGTCTAACAGCTGAAAATGCATTTCAATGCAAAAACAATGCCCTGTGGTTAAAAAAAACTGCCTGTAGGCCTCAGAGACAGGATTGCATCAAGCCACACATTTGAGGAAGAGAAAAAATTGTGCTGCACTGAAGGTTCACAAAAGCAGGTAGTCTCCGCTACACTTATTGAAAGAATTTTGAAACAACCACGACTCTTCCTAGAGCTGGCCTCCTGGCAATTAATAGAGAAGGACTTTGGCTAGAGTGGTGACCAAGAACCTGATGGTCACTTTTAGTTGAGCTCCATGATCATATATGCAAATAGGAGAAACTTACAGAAGGACAAACATCACTGCAACATTTCACCCGGGCTTTATGGTGGTATGGCAAGACTTAATCCTCTCTTTAGTGAAGACACATGAAAAAAAATTTGCGAAAAAGCACCTAAAGCACCCTCAGACTGTGAGAAATAAGATTCTGTGGTCTGATTTACCTAAATTCCAATCATCGTGTTTGAAGGAAACCAGGCACTGCTCATCACCTGCAGAGTACCATCCCAAAGGTAAAGTGTGCTGGCAGAAGCCTCATGCTGTGGGGCTGTTTTACAGTGGCAGGGACTGAGGGACTCGTCAGAGTAGAAGAAAAGCTCAGTGCACCAAAATATTGAGAATTCAATCCAGAGCATTCAGAACCTCAGAGTGGCCAGAAGGTTCACCTTCCAACAAACCTAAGCACACAGCAAGAGTGGCTTATAAGACAACTTTGTGAATGTCCTTGAGTGGTCCAGCCAGAGCCTGGGCTTGAACCCAATCAAACATTTCTGGAGAAACCTGAAAATGTCTGCCAGACTCCATCCAAGCTGACAGAGCTTGAGTTGAGACATGAAAAGGTGAGGAGAAGAATGGCAGATAATTGGCACATGTTAATGTGCAAAGCTTGTGGCATCTTGCTCTAAAAGACTCAAGGCTGTGAAGGTGCTTCAACTAAGTACTGAGTAAAGGGTATGATTACGTATGCCATGTATTTATTTTCCTTTTTTATTATTTTTAATAAATTCATTAAGATGTGACTGTTCTGTTTTTGCTTTGTCATTATGGTGCATGGAGTGTAGATTGATGTGGAAAAATTATTTAAAACAGTTTAACATAAGGCAGCAACATAAAACGCGAAAAAAATGAAGGAGTATGAATACTTTTGCGAAAGCACCGTACTGAGGAACATTCAAAGCTACTGTACAAGTAATGATATTGCTATACTGACTTGGGAACTGGCAGTTTTTTTTTTTTTGCAAATTAGAGAATATAAAAATCACCACAAACCTTGATCAAGTCCAAATCCGAGCCACCTATCTGTGCTTCCAGATGTCCCACCCTAACCACCACTGGTCGTAGCCATGTAGGACCCTTATTCACCAGCTTCCTGCCAATCTTCACTTCCACTGATGTAACATTTGCAGGCAAGCGTCCCAAAGTCTTCACGAGGTAGAATGAGCTCTCATCGGGAAACGGTATTGTGGACCCATCAAACGTAGCCAGGATTTGAGACTGAGACAGCGAACAGACTGCTTCGCGACGAGGGTAACATCCCAACAAGCCAACTTCTGCCACACACACCTCGCCTTCACCACAAGAGTCATTGAAGCATGTTACTTCCCCTGCTGGGCCACACACACAACGCTGGGAGCATTCTTCACCCACCTCACCCCCTTCCCCTGCCCAGAACGTCTCGTTTAGGGCATAGTACAGGCCGTCACGCTCACATCCACACTCAGAGAGACGGACGCAGTGACTACCACTCAGAACATAGCCTTGGTCACACTGGCAGCCCTCAGTGCATGGATGGGTACAGTAGAGGTAAGATGTCAGGTCGGAGCAGGAGGCAGGACACGCACTTGTGCAGACTTGGTAGTGGCTGTTCTCAGGGCATGTCAACGCTAAGAGCCAATGGCACATGAAAAAATGCAAGGTCAGTGGCAAAGAGAACACAGAACATTGAAAAAAGGATTATTTGATGTACTGCATACTTTATTATCTTAAATAACTTTCTACGATCTCTGGACTTTGTCGATGTAGAATTAACCTTAAGGTCACACCTGATATCACTCACCACAGAACGAGCGTGATCTCCATGGTCGTATAGTGACTCCCAAGGCCTGACATGCAAGTGCATATGCCTGTATAGCCTGGCACAAGGTGGTGATGTTATCTCGATTGCTGCACATATCATAAACACAGCTGTACACAAAAGCTGTGGGGTCTACCACAGCTCTGCAGTCTCTGAAAGGCCCATCAGTCTTATTGATCAGCCCGCAGTAGTCTGGGCGAAAGTAAAATGCTTCAGCTGCCGGTTCACACATGCTACAGTTCTGGGCACAGCCATCTGTACAACGAAAATCTGTGTCCTCAGCTCGCCAGCTACCACCCAGTTCCACTACGCTCTCTGCCAAAGAGCCATCTGGCAACACAGGGTCATCGGCGGGGTCATCGTTGTAGTTACCACATAGACCGCAAGTGTTGTTGAAATAAGAGCTGGGGAGGGAGATGGAGGCGTAGTGCAATCCGTCATAGGTCACCAAAAGACCAAAGTCTGTTTCCAAAGCGGCACCAACGCCAGATTGGTATACCTTGACTGCGCCGAGTTGAAGTTGAACAGGGAGAGTCTTTATCAGGCCATCCACCTGTAACAACAGAAACACAAAGTGAAAGACATTGAGAAAGGTTGTATTGCTTTTGTCCTGCGGGAACAATTTAATCTACTAAACTGCTATTCATACTGATTGCACAGTTGGTCAATTTAGTAGGAGTAACCGTTTCAAATTTAAAGGACTGAAACATGAAGAAAGCTGACCCGCACAGTTCCCAAAGTCCCTTTGGGTAGTGTGACACGGTGGTTGTAGACCTCTACTGTCACATCTCGTAGCCAGGACACAGTGGTAACACCACGGTTCTCATTCTTGGCCTCCACACTGAAGAAGGGCAAACCAGGCATTTCCCAGCATGGACGAGCCAACAGGTATGAGCAAGTACCCTGGACGGAAGATCAAGGAAATCACACAGTTTTAGCCTACAGTTCTATACAAGGCAAAAAAAAAACAAAAAAACCCCCACAAGTGATCAGCATAATATTCAGCTTTTTGATAGGATAAACTTACAGTTGAGCTTAAAAGTTTACGCACACATTGCAGAATCTGCAAAATGTTCATTATTTTATCAAAACAAGAGGGATCATTCAAAATGCATATTTTTTCCACAGCTGTTTTTTTTTTTCAGTGATTGTTGTTCATGAGTGCCTTGTTTGTTCTAAACAGTTAAACTGACAGCTGAGGGACTCATATGCAACTACAGAAGGTTTAAATACTCACTGATTTTGCTTCATAACAAAAAACGATGCATTAAGAGCCAGGGGTGTAAACTTTTAAACAGAATGAGACTGAACAGAATTTTTCTTATTTTGCCTAAGTATATATATATTTTCCATTTAGTACTGCCCTTCAGAAGCCACCGAAGATATTTAAATGTTTCCCAAAAGACAAAATAAGTTAAATTTACCCTGATCTTCAAATTCAAAAAGTTTTTACCCCCTGGCTCTTAATGCATTGTTTTTCCTGCTGAGGCATCAGTGAGCGTTTGAACCTTCTGTAATAGTTGCATATGAGTCCCTTTGTTGTCCTCAGTGTGAAAAGATGGATCTCAAAATCATACAGTCATTTCTTGAGAGGGTTCAAATACACAAAAATGCTGATAAACCAAAGAATTAGTGGGAACCTTAAAATAGTGCTCCCTTTAAAATATTCTCTGACCATTTTTATGGATATGGATTTTAACCCTATACTGCACCTGGAAATGATATAGAAATCCATCGAAAGTGTGGTAATGGGGGTCTCCAAACACCACGCAAGTGCTGGTACGGGTAGGCTGGCAGTAGTAAGCCCCCTCCACTTGTTCGCAGGTCTCTAACTGACCACATGGAGTTTCTTGACAGATGACCTCATTATCCAGATCAAGACACCTACATCGCTGAGTGCATTGGTCTGATAACCAGAAAACCTCCCCACGCCGGTAAAACCGCCCTGAAAAAAAAGATTGTTGAATAATGTTGATTAAAAAGTGTACATGGCAAACAAACAAGCTTTTTGTTGTACCAGTGTAGCTGCAGCCATTTGCTGGGTCTATCTGGTCGGCATCAATGCGGAAAAACCACCGTCCAGGTACGTTAACATTAGTGGTCTGTTCTATGTTGACCACTTCATTTGAGCGTGATCCGGGAAGGTTGAAGAAATGGCTGACATCACCACCATTGAAACCTGCCTAGAGAGAGCAATCATAGCAAAGAACGATAAAAAGATCAAAGAGATTGTGAAAAAATTTTCCCAGGGAACCTGATGCAGAAAACCAGAAGAACATGATGTAGTCCATAATACACAGCAAGATCTGTAATAGGTGTTATATCACAGATGAGATTTTCAAGATTACCTGTGCTGTGGTTCCTCCCAGGCCTGTAAGAGGGTCTCCTCCACTAGCCGTGCCTGTGCTCCAGCTGATCTCTCCATAGTTAAACATAGAAAAATAAGCTTGTCCATCAGAGATCAAAACTGCCTGAAATGTATTTACCTTAAAAGAAAAAAAGATGATTATTATGGTGATCACACAGTATGTGCTTCTCATTAGCGCAGTTTTGATATTAGTCATGCAAATAAAACTCTTTTTGCCTCACCGGTGTTGTCTGGCTGCCTCCATAAAATGTGACCTGATTCCAGGTAGCAATGAAGACCCAGGTGGCAGTGAAGGACACCATATTCTTGAAATACTTTTTGACATCTTGACTGGCCCTCTCCAGGATCTCAGGATCTGATGTCTCACGGTAGTACACATCCCCACGGATACCATTATGCACGTCAGCCCATAAAGGGGCAATGAAGGAACGGCTGTCACTGAGGGGAAAAGCCTCTGGAGTGAATTGACTCACCTGAATGTTGAAGGAGATCACTCCATTGTTGTTGACCTATTGGGATATACAAGATGGTGTGCTGTTACACAGCTCATGGCTGAGATTTTGGGAGATTTTTCTCACAGTTCTCGTCCATATTTTGAACACTTACATAAAGGGACCTATAAGGCACATTGAAGAATATGAAAGGAATTAGTAGTGGAATCTCTGGAGAACTGCCATCATCCATCTTAGGGGTTTCTAAATCCCTGTGAGCTGGTCCAAAGGGGTAGAGGGTATCCTGAGAAAAAGCTAAGCAGAGGAAAAAGAAAAGTTTACCCAAAAAAAAAAAAAAATTGTTTCTAAAATAAAAAGGCATTGATCAGTTGAGTGTTTGATCATGTTAATGTTCAATTGTTCAATATGTTGTATGCTTATTGAAATCTGAAAAAACTAAGTCATTTACACAAAACTAAGTCATTTACACAGACTTGTGTTTTTTGGTTCCTAAAACAAAAAGACTCAATTACTCATTGATTGACTCTTTATTCAATGCCTTGGCTCTTTTTGTCTATCAATCACAGTTACATCTAATGCTCATGAGGAGCTATGCAGGCAGGAGAGGATTTATAGGCAGTACTGAGAGGATGTGGATATCACTTACCTCCTCTAGAAGCAAGGGTGCTGAAGAGCTGGAGAAGAGAGACTAAAGTGCCTGTTCTGACCATCCTAAACACCTGAGAAACATTGAAATATTCATCACAAAACATAAGCAATGTTCTAGTGCCACCAGCCTTCCAAACATCAGTTATTTTACGATTTAAAAAAATATTAGTAATATAGTATGAGAAACCTATTTAGAGAAATAAACAACTAGGCCAAGACACATTTGTCTTCAATCTTCCCTGGTTTAAAGAGCAGTCTCCCAGGTCTCCCATGGGGGCATCCTGCCCCTTTCTCCTTCTCCATGGTGGGCCTGTTCGCCCTGAGCTGAAAAGGTTCTATTATGTGATGGGGAACAATGTGTTGGGATCACATTCTGCAGCACTACTGTGTGAGTGGGCTATGGTGATGCAGTTCCAGGCCTGCACAGTGCCAATGAGCCTGCGGCTGGGAGAGCTTGCCTTGCTCCTCTCCATCGTCTGAAGAGTCCATTACCAAGTGTTTATGTGCTATGACTTGTTGGCATCAGAGAAAGGGCTGTGAACAGTGAGGCTAATGGGTTTAATTTAGCAGGCTTGACTTGCCGGGGTCTTTGCTGCAACCCTGAGGGGCTGAAGTTTGGGTTTCACTCCCTTTAGATTCACCAAGCCTTAGTGTGCCAAAATAAATGGACAACCTCTCAAATATCAGGTGATGGAAATGGTAAGAATATAAAATAATTTTGATGGTAAAATTGTCAATTGGGAATGTTTTAGGTAGACCTGTATTTTGATGAGGAGGACCAAATGCCTTTTAGAAAGTGCAGTGACAAAACAGTAAACAGTAAACAATAATAAACAACTCTGGTTTGAACTAAAACATCAAAATGTGATTTCACAGAAGACTTAACAGAAATAAACTACCTAATACTCAAATGCAAACCCAAAAGGAAAATACTTCCGAAAGTCTAGTGTGTAATTAAATAATTATAATTTAACTCATATGAAATGAGTATGGCAGTAAATTATATAATGTTATATAAATAAGTTGCATTACGCAATTATGTTGCCTTGCCTATTGTGAGTTATGTAAACTCTTCATAGTATTGCAAAATCAGATTTCACTCAACAAACCGAACCAAAGCTCACAATGTCGTGGTAGCTCAATTAATAAAGACATATCAAATGTAAGTCTAATAAATTTCTCATATTTCATACAATGTTGGAATCTTAGAACAGGAGTCGGATGATCTGTCTTTGCCTTAGTAGGATAGTTATCCAACAGAAGCAAATTAAATTTAGCAATGAGCTATCGCATAAAACTACTATACAGTAAAGAAAGTGTCATAACTTCTGATAAAAAAAAATCAGTCTTAAAATAAATTAAATAAATCTAAAAAGATGCAAGAAATTATACTACTAGTTAAAACTAGAAATTAAAAACATTTCAACAATTAAGTGTGAATAATATCAGGATGCTGTTAATTAAAGCATTTCAAAATTGGCATGGATGCAACCGTAAATTTTAATTCAAGCTACTTAAGTTAAGAATGGATTAAGTTAAGTCATGGTTTTAAGTGTAGCGTTTCTTCTCATTGCCAAATGTGACCCTGGACCACAAAACCAGTCATAAGGTAAAATTTTACAAAACTGAGATGTATACAACATATGAAAGCTCAATAAATAAGCTTTCTATTGATGTATGGTTTGTTAGGATAGGACCATATTTGGCCGAGATACATCTATTTGAAAATCTGGAATCTGAGGGTGCAAAAAAATCTAAATACTGAGAAAATCACCTTTAAAGTTGTCCAAATTAAGTTCTTAACAATGCATATTACTAATCAAAAATTACATTTTGATATATTTATAGTAGGAATTTTACAAAAAATCTTCATGGAACATGATCTTTACTTAATTTCCTAATGATTTTTGGCATAAAAGAAAAATCAATAATTTTGACCCATACAATGTATTTTTGGCTATTGCTACAAATACTGTATACCCCAGCGACTTAAGACTGGTTTTGTGGTCCAGGGTCACAAATGAGAAAGAACATCCACCTTTAAACATAACTGAAATTCAGTCTCCTGAAGAGAGCCTATGTGTTCGGACAATGTCCCGTATAACATCTTCCGTCATGAAACTACAGCACAGACAAAACTGGCATTTGATGGGATTCCCAAGTGAACCATGAGATACTGTGTAAGATGCCAACAGGCAAATCCATTGCTCTCCACATCACATTACATAGACTGGCAAAGTTCATTTGGCTAACCTCTCAGAAACTGATCTCAAACAAGCTGCCTGTCTGACGACTGGCATAAATACCATTGATAGATGTTATCAAAATTACTTAGTTACCGATTGGAAGTTAAAACTATCACACCAAGTGTGTTTCCAAGACAAAGAGAGAGAGAAGGGAGGTGTAAAAGAGGTAGAGAGCGCCTGAACATCACTTGTGAGAAACTGACATGGACTGAAAGAAAGTGAATTTGTCATAAGAAAACAAGAACAAAACACAAGAGCTCTGGTTCAGAGACCACAACTAAGAATTGAGCACTCACCTGCCTTCACAGGACGGAAGTTCAGCACGTCACCTGTGCATCAGCCTCTAAATCACATCCAAGTGGGTACCATCAACGCAGTCTCAAGAGCGGAGGGGCTCTGCTCTTGGATGCAGAAAAAGGGAGGGGAAGACTGCCCAGAAAAACCCTCCTAAATCCTCCGCTCACACAGAGCGCTGTGCTGGTCCAATTCCACCGAACAACCGCCAAGGACAAGAATGGCAAACACGGCCCGATCCGTGCCTCAGGGTACGCTTGATTTCAAAGAGCAAAAGTTTGGAGAAAGTGATCCCAGAATGAGAGGACAGAGGAGGAGTGAGTGTGTGGGTTCCCTGTACGGCTCTACTGGAGGGAGACGCATCAGAGGCAGGCGCTACCTTTTGCACCAGGGATAGTGTTAAAGTTAATCTGAGATCAGTTTTTGGGAAAGGGGGAGGATAGGAGAGGGAAAGAGAGAGGGGTGGGGATGGAGAGAGGGGTTGAGACTTTGGAAAGAGGGAAAGACAGAGAGAGCGGATGAGAGAAGGGGGGTAGAGCTGTGGACCAGTGAAGGGTGGCGTTTGGTAAGTAACTGAAGGGAAATATTGAAACTAGAGATGTAAGCACAAAGAGGATTTCTGAAGAAAATGTCAGGCCTTTGGACTGAACCCCAATTCCCTAGATAGCAGCCCTCTCCGTAGCTAATGCACAGTCCACTGCATCTCTTAAGGGGCTCTTCGGCCCACCCTAGGGGCATTTATTTACAAAAGGAAACACAGCAGAAAAACATTGCTTTATTTGACGGAAAAAAGGCAGAAGAGCTTGGGTTTCCACATTAACATGAATCAACTTGGTCACTCTATGTGTGTGTGTGTGTGGAGCGAATCAGTGCTCCCCCTCCTGTCTTACTGGGCTCCCTGCACCAATTAAGGACAGCCTCATTTGCAACAGCTCTCTCAGCCCTGGGTTGGTCTCCAAATGGGGCTCATTTCCATAGATGTGGTGGTGAGATAATGACAGAAAGGAGGGAAATCATTGGTGCATCCACGGCGATAGGGTCTGGGAAGGAGATGGGAGCAAGATCTGAGTCAGACTCAGCATTGTTTATCGGAGGACAGTGGACGTAACCAGATACTGAAGGGGGGCAGGATGTGTGAAAGCCGACTGGACGGACGCAGACCCCAGATTCCCTGTGACCAATGTGGGGGTCCCAGCGGAGGGTTCCTTTACACCTTGTTGCTTTGTTGTGCAAATGCAGCCCATACTCTTAACTAAACCAGTGCACAACAAGGACAGAGAATTTGACAAAGAGCGCAATGTGGTCCCAGGCTGACAGTTGAATCATCTTGTGCTGGAATGACCAGATACAGAAAAAAGAAAGAGTGAGTAAGGACAAGGAGGAGACAGCAATCCCTATCTTCTCACCATCGTCTCCCTCTGCCGTTGTAATGAGCTTACTAATAGGGTTTATCATTGTGTGTCTTGTCTTTATCCTTCCTTTTTCATGTTGACCCACAAACAAAAATGCTAAGGTTGTGGAATAGGTCAGCTAAGCTGAGATAATCCTTCATCTTTACAACTAGTCTCAGTCCCACCAAGAACAAGAAATAGCTATGCGCTTTGCGATAAGCGTTAACTCCACTGTCTGGGCACTGGAGTCAAGTGTCTGATAAAATGTAATCGCAAACTGTCAGCCCCATCAACCACCTGCCAACCAGACCTGGCCGATCCGAATCAGTGCGACCGGATTACTATAATGTCATCGGGTACAACGAAGACCTTTGGAGTCATCGAACCATTTCCGTGGGAAAGGACTCAACGGTAGTTGAACGCACTAACACTGCAGTTGCTTGCTGGTAGGTCCACCAGGCCTAACCCTGGAAGCTGGAAAAGGTCCTGGACAAGAACCTGGCTGGGTCATCCAATATCTTAATTTTCATCCAAACCCTTTTGATGCATCCAACGCCAGGCAGTTGCTTTGCCCTCATTTTCTTCCTTTCCTCGACAATGTCAAGCCCCCTTAAGGTAACTCAAACCTTCTCAGAAAACATCTCCCCCTCCTGGCCACACAATGAGCCTCCTTCAGCCTTCCTTGCTCATGATGCACAGGGTAGATCAGGCTACCAGCTGCCCAGCCAGTTCTTTTTGCTCTAGCTACAGAGTGAGGCAATTAAAAAAAAAAAAACCTATCCAAAACGCACCAAATCCCTCAGCAGCTCCCAGTGTGACCTTGTCTTTGTAGCCCACCCCTGCTTTCATGCCTTGGTAACCCCTTGTCCCTCTTCCCTCAGATTGGCACAACTCTCAGTGTTGCCGATCCACAAGTGAACTCTGGCTACTGCTGCACTTTGGGAGGTTAGGCTGCCCAATAGTAAGGCCACTAAGGAGATGGAAGATGGAAGTGAGCGATGCCAGATTTTGCACCTGTAGGCGTGACAGCGATAGGCCAGCAGTTCCAAATGTGGTGAAACCAATAAGGCATGATGCTTTTTATCAGCCAAACTGTTGCGGTGATCCAGGTGGCAGTCTAGCATGTGGCCGTCTGGCTGGATGGGCTCCAGTTGGATGCTAGCATTTGCCTAAGCTCTTAGTGAGGTCTCTGCAGTGGCTTGTCCCTAGTGTGAGTTGAGTAAAATACACAACTACAGCTACGGCAACAAAAGAGGAACAGTTACAAGGAAGCACAGCAAATGCAACAGGCAAAGCTAAAAGCAAGGAAAAAACTGGTTACAAGGTTAGCTTTATGCTTGTTGTCATGCTGTACCACTCAAGTTTTGCACGTTTAATAGCTGGGCCAGCTAAGACAGCATGGAATTTTTTGCAGGTGTATGATGGACTTTGGATTAAAACAAAATAAGAACATACACTTGAGGTCAAAAGTTTACATACACCTTGCAGAATCTGCAAAATGTTAATTATTTTACCAGAATAAGAAGGATTATACAAAATGCATGTTATTTTTTATTTAGTACTGACCTGAATAAGATATTTCACATAAAAGATGTTTACATATAGTCCACAAGAGAAAATAATTGTCCCCATTCAAAAGTTTACATACACTTGATTCTTAATACTGTGTTGTAACCTGGATGATCCACAGGTGTGTGGTTTTTTTTAGTGATAGTTGTTCATAAGTCCCTTGTTTATCCTGAACAGAAAAATCCTTCAGGTTTTCAGCCTTTTTGTGTATTTGAACCCTTTCTAACATTGACTTTAGGTTTTTGAGATCCATCTTTTTCCACAGAGGACAACTGAGGGACTCATATGCAACTATTACAGAAGGTTTAAACACTCATTGATGCTTCAGAAGGAAACACAATGCATTAAGAGGCGGGGGTGAAAATTGTTTAATTCAAGATCAGGGTAAACTTAACTTCTTTTGTCTTCTGGGAAACATGTATCTTCTGTAGCTTTTGAAGAGCAGTACTAAATCAAAAGAATATGATATTTAGGCAAAATAAGAAAAATGTAAACTTCATTCTGTTCAAAACTTTACCTCCCTCCGGATCTTAATGCATTGTTCTTCCTTCTGGAGCATCAATGAGAGTTTGAACCTTCTGTAATAGTCCCTCAGTTGTCCTCAGTGTGAAAAGATGGATCTCAAAATCACGCAGTAATTGTTGGGAAGGGTTCAAATACACAAAAATGCTGAAACAAAGAATTTCTGAGACCTGAAGGATTATTCTGAAGCAATTTGTTTAGGACAAACAAGGGACTCATGAACAATTACCACTAAACAAAAAACAAAAAAAAACAGCTGTGGATCATTCAGGTAACAACACAGTATTAAGAATCCAGTGTATGTAAACTTTTGAACAAGGTCAATTTTATAAATTCTACTAGTATTTTCTGTTGTGGACTATATGTAAACATATTTTATGTGAAATATCTTATTTAGACTATTACTAAATAAAAAAAAATAATATGCATTTTGTATGATCCCTCTTATTTTGGTAAAATAATTAACATTTTGCAGATTCTGCAAAGTGTATGTAAACTATTGACCTCAACTGTAATATAGGGGGCCGCTGCTGTTAACGTCATTAATATACCTCTGCTCATGTAAGATGAACCATGTAATGTTATGTCCATTAATAATAAAAATGTCATTAAAATAGAAACTTCATTACTGCTTGGAGGACATCAAAACCCAATCAATTTCATGCAAAGCCTTGGCTGCTATTTATTCTCAACATTTTTCAGTATGGCATTCACAACAGAACTTCACATAATAACATAAATCACCATTACTCGTAGTAACAGAAATCACACACCTTTACAACAACATTCCATGCCAGTGTTCATAAAAGCATTAACACTGAAATGGTATCCATGGCGCAAGCCTTTTTGCACTCTGAAAAACACCATTATACAGCCCCAGCAAGAAGTAAATATGTCAGCACCTGCTCTGTTAACAACTTTTTGGCGTTAGAGGCCAGATGTCCTTTGGGAGCAGAACAGAGAGGATCAAATGTCATCACCACAACCAGAACACAATAAGAACAAAATATGAGCAATGAGAAACTTGTAGAGACACAGGCACTGCTGAAAGACGGCAGAAGGGGGGTGCTGGAAGTGGACACACTACGGTTCACAGATGAGAATGAAAGCAAACATGCAGTTCTAATGAGTTGTTGGCATAGTGCAGGATTATTATCCAAAAGAGGACATTAGTAAACATTATGGGGATTTACAATTATCAGTGAAGAGTAAAATTACACAGGGAGTGAGTTAATAAATGGCAACAATATAGTATAATCATAGGATTTGGGCAAAAATATGACAATCAAGCTCAGTTGCCAGTGATAGGACACAATTGAAACAGTGATGGGACTTTTAAGCATAACAGAGCCAGATTAGAGAGCAAACAGAAGCTGGACGGATCATCAGTGTGACGTTTGTGGTTACACTGAAATATAGCTAAATATCTGACAATAATATCCATTGCAGGCTGTTCTCCCATCAATAGCACTAATATATGTGACCCTGGACCACAAAACCAGTCTTAAGTAGCATGGGTATATTTGTTGAAATAGCCAAAAATAGATTGTATGGGTCAAAATGATCGATTTTACTTTTATGCCAATAATCATATTGATATTAAGTAAAGATCATGCTCTAGGAAGATATTTTCTTATATAATTTCCTACCTAAAATATATAAAAACTTAATTTTTGATTAATAATATGCATTGCTAAGAACTTAATTTGGAAAACTTTAAAGGTGATTCACCCTCAGATTTTTAAATAGTTGTACCTCGGCCAAATATTGTCCTATCCTAACCAACTATACTTGACTATATATGACCCTTATGACTGGTTTTGTGGTCCAGGGTTACATATATAACCTCACTAGCCAACCTAAACCCCTAATGGATTCTGAGCTCCCTGTTAACACCCTCCGCTGGGATAGGGTTGCATAGGGACAGCTTGGTAACTAGAGAGGGAGTCTATACCACATAAGTCACTCCAACATTAGAGCCATTCTGCTGGGAAATGGTATGGGAATGAACAGGACAAGCCCTGGTAATCCAATTCCTGAAATGTATAGACTGATATGTGCTGACTGTGGTTAAACAATAAGCCCACAAAGACTGAATAATAAAATGAGTCAATATCTTCAACACTTTTGTTATTATCATTTAGTTTGATATTGAAAAACAGCATGGATTAAGCTCAACAACAGTTGTCTTTGGTAAGGGATCAGGTAATTGCAATAACAGTCATTTGCAAGCTATAAAACAGAAACAATGAGGTTATTTGTGTATGGCTTCCCTTAATGTTTCATGCTCAACAAATGACAACAGAAATAGCTTCAATGTCAAGATAAAAAAAAAAACTGTTCAAAATAAAAGACAAAATTAAATATATCAATGTTCTACATTTCCACTTTTAAAATAAGCCACAAAAAGCACAACTACTCCATAAAAATGAAATATGACTTAATTCTCATAATTATTGGTCCCCTTGGGTTTTCCTTCTCTGTAACATGGGCATGATAATAATCAAATGTTTAGGTTTGATTATAACATCAATAAGAGTATGTCACAGACATAATCTTAGGACTCTTTCCATCAGTGAGAGAGGTGACTAGGGGATTGCGGTCATTCTGTGGTCATAATAGGGGGAGCTCAGACTGTGAATGTAAAGTGTGTAAACTTTTCAGGGCTTCAGGGTTGTAGCTGACTCTGTTGTAATTCATGCAGAAAAGAAGTGGCTGATGTTACAGTTGGAGGATAGGGTTCACTTTCTACATGCCACCCCCTACTCCCACCCCCACCAGACCACCAACCCATTTCATGGCATTAACTCTATGTTAAAGGAACACTCCACTTTTTTTGGAAATAGGCTCATTCTCCAACTCCGCTCGAGTTAATAAGTTGAGTTTTCCCGTTTTGAAATCCATTCAGCCGTTCTCCTGTTCTGGCGATATCACTTTTAGCATAGCTTAGCATAGATCATTGAGTCCTATTAGACCAGGAGCATCACGTTCAAAAATGACCCAATGAGTTTCGATATTTGTCCTATTTAAAACTTGACTCTTCTGTAGTTATATCGTGTACTAAGACCGGTGGAAATGCAAAGCTTCAATTGTCTAGGCTGATAAGATTAGGAACTACACTTCCATTCCGGTGTAATAGTCAAGGAAGTTTGCTGCCGTAATAAGGCTGAAGCAGGAGCAGTAATACCATGCAGCACATGTGCAAATGCTAAACTAGCTGGGAACTCATTTCTGATAATACCCCGCCTGCTTCGGTCATATTACGGCAGCAAACTTCCTTGACTATTACGCCGGAATGGGAGTGTAGTTCCTAATCTTATCAGCCTAGAAACTCGCAGCTTTGCATTTCCACCGGTCTTAGTACACGATATAACTACAGAAGAATCAAGTTTTAAATACAACAAATATGGAAACTCGTTGGTCATTTTTGAACGCGATGCTATTGGTCTAATAGGATTCAATGATCTATGCTAAGCTATGCTAAAAGTGATATCGCCAGAACAGGAGAACGGCTGAATGGATTTCAAAACGGTAAAACCAACTTATTAACTCGGGGGGAGTTGGAGAATGAGCCTATTTCCAAAAAAAGAGGAGTGTTCCTTTAAGGGCACAGGCAGCCAAAAGACCAAAGGCGTCTGTCTCCCTTTCTGTAAGCATATATATATTAGGGGTGGGTATAGATTAATTTTTTTAATCTAGATTAATCTAGATTAAATCTTGGAATTAATCTAGATTAAATCTTGGAATTAATCTAGATTAATCTAGATTAAAATGGCTAATTTGAATTCTGCTGAAGGCATTCAGAATATGTGTGCTACCCAAATAATGACTAAAAGTAAGTCTTCGAGAACGGGCCAGGTGGCGCATTAGATCAGGCGCTCATCTCCTGTTTCCAAAATGCATCACAAACTGCTTGACAATTGCATTTACAACATAATTACCTATACAAACTTGTGTAACCAAGTACTTCTGCGCAAAAGGCTGCATGATTTCTGTGTGCATAGTCTTCCATTAAACTGCAATACTTTTAGAAGCGTCAATTCAGTTGTTGCATATAGTTTAATGTCTTTATTTCGGGATTATCAAAGTAAATTATAACTCAAACTTGAGATTTTACTGGGGCACAGCAGATTTTCACTGGGGCATGTGCCCCAGTAAAAAGGGTCTAGCAACGCACCTGCCCTGAAGCGGCTTCATAACTGCATCCATGTTTGCACGTCTCATTTGATGTGGTAATTTCACAGAAGTTGAAGACTCGTTCTCGCCCCCAACAGTGCAATTTGACTAGGTATACGTCATCCGCGCTAAAATATCAAGGTGAAAGTCATCATATCTTGCGTAGTTTAGACCCAGCTGCCAACCCAACTTTGAGAATAGATTAACGGCGATATTTTTTTTATCGCCTGATAAGAGTCTCACGTTAACAGCCCACCACTAATATATATATATATATATATATATATATATATATATATATATATAATTATATATATATATATATATATATATATATATATATATATATATATATATATATATATATAATATATATATATATATATATATATATATATATATATATAT
>NC_133365.1:19125848-19259845 GCF_049309525.1 Garra rufa
ATATATATATATATATATATATATATATATATATATGTTCATATACTGAGCATGAGTATTTTGGTATTGTTTTAGCAAGATTCTGAAAGCTAAAGTGCATGTTTTCGTTAAAAATCGCCCAGTTCACAATGTTAAGTTAATAATAATTTAACATTTGAGCCTTCCAGTTTCGCTGGCAATGTCACTTTCACATAATAAGTTTTTGTGTGGCTACGTCTATTTTATAGACTATTTTAACAATTACTTAACTAACTTTTTGGGCCTTGAACGTGGTAGTTACATTGCTATCTATGCAGGGTCAGAAAGCTCTTGGATTTCATCAAAAATATCTATAATAAATAACAATTTGTGTTCTGAAGATTTGGGCATCTCAACTGCTAGGGGACCAAATATTCCACACAGCACTTTTAATAAATGGTAAAATACTCTTCAGAGCAGAGGTGTGTATGCGGTTGTGGGTAATTCCTGAGAAGCAGTCTCACAAACACACAAGAAAAATTGAGTCCAATTTTTTTTTCTTGTATACGTAGATCCACAAAACAGTGGAAGTTAAAATCTTTTTTTTAATCCTAATCCAACATCTCTTTTTTAAATAGGACTAAATATGCTTGAAAACCAGACTGGCAGTTTTTCCTCTCTCCTCAACATAAGGCATGCTGATTTGTGCACTGTTCACAACATTCACATTGCCTACATTGAAAGATGGTATTCCAATAATTCTGGAAACATCTCAACCAGTCATTTTCTTTTTCCCAAAGAGGGCTCAGTTGTCGCACTCTGTTTTGTCACTGTGTCTTGGGCACCACCAAGATTTCATCTCCATCTCGTATACTGTAGGAATGAAGTGCTCGTGCTCCGTATTTCATCTCCTGGGGCTCTAGTGCGTAGCCAAGCTGCCGGTCGATATAGTACACACGTATCTTGTTTGGTGGTAGCTGGACCACGGCTCTTAACTGCTTCTTTAGATCTGCCACTGTCTGATCCAATCTGAGCTCTAGGGGCTCTGCCTGGTCCCCAAAACGCACCTCTACCTGGACATGGCAGAGAGGGCGCAAATCCACCTCTGCAAGTGGGGCTAGGCGGCCATAGCGTGCTACCAAAGTGTGGTACCTGAAAAGAGTGGATAGCAGTGAGTAAACGAGAACCATCACAATTTAGCCAATGTACATGTGAAGTCAAAAGTTTACAAACATTTATTTTACCACAATAAGAGGGATCATACAAAATGCATGTTATTTTTTATTTGGTACTGACCTGAATAAGATATTTCACATAAAAGATGTTTACATAGATATAGTCCACACGAGTTCAAAAGTTTACATCCACTTGATTCTGTTGTTACCTGAATGATCCACAGCCGGTTTTTTTTTTTTTTAGTGATAGTTGTTTATGAATCCATTGTTTGTCCTGAACAGTTAAACTGCCTGCTCTTCTTCAGAAAAATCCTTCAGGTATTTGAAACCTTTCCAGCAAAGACTGTATGATTTTGAGATCATTTTGAGGACAACTGACAGGCTGAGGTTCATACCCTATTACATAAGGTTCAAACGCTCACTGATGCTTCAGAAGGAAACATGATACATTAAGAGCCGGGGGGTGAAAACTTTTTGAAGATCAGGGTAAATTTAAACTATTTTGTCTTCTGGGAAAAAAATAAGTATCTTCTGTAGCTTTTGAAGGGCAGTACAAAATGAAAAAAAAATAAGATATTTAGGCAAAATAAAGTTTACACTCCTGGCTCTTAAATGCATCTTGCGTTTTTCATTCTGGAGCATCAGTGAGTGTTGGGTCACAAAGAGAGTATGTCCTTCTGTAATAGTTGCATATGAGTCCCTCAGTTGTTCAAGGATTTTTCTGAAGAACAGTGGGCAGTTTAACTGTTCATGACAAACAAGGGACTCATGAACAAGTATCACTAAACAAAACAAAAAAACACAGCTGTCGATCATTCAGGTAACAACACAGTATTAAGAATCAAGTTTATGTAAACTATTGCACAGGGCCATTTTTTATAAATTCAACAATTTTCTCTTGTGGACTACATGTAAACATCTTTTATGTGAAGTATCTTATTCAAATCAGTACCGCATTTTGTATGATCCCTCTTATTTCGGTTAAACTACTGGTAAAAAAAAAAAAAATACATTTTGCAGATTCTGCAAGGTGTATGTAAACTTTTGACTTCAACTGTATATGCTTTTTTCCCTTTTAGACTCAGTGATAATTATAGACCCCAGATAATATAAAATAGCTCTGTTTCAAAACTAGTTAACTACAACGCATTTTAAATAATCAAAGGCATACTGATACAAAGGCTATTATTCCCCACAGTAGGCAACAACATTTAACTTGTAACTGTACCTTATACTGATAACAAGTTGTATTGATTAAAAATGATTATGATCTTGAACTTGATGACTTGAGGGATGATGGATGAAATGCTAACTCATTCCTGGGTTTTAGGAGTCATTTCTGCAGCACCCTACAGTTAGCTTTGCAATATGCTAAACATATTGGAATGATTTCTGGGTCATACTTTTACATCTGGCAAACAACTTTGAGCAGAGTTGCTGCTTATGTAGAGTGCTCCAGTTGTTCCAGTTCTGTCAAAAGTGAGTTTTAGAAGACTTAAAAATCAACTGCTTATGTAGGCAATGGACTAACAAGGGCTAATGATCTACGAAAACACAGGTAAAGCACACTTCAACTTGATATATGTTTGCAAGAAATCTCATGTCTCCCAGAAAGGTACGGTAGTCTCCCGTGTATTGATAGCGGCTCACAACGTCCACAAATTAGCCTATATTCAGCAGCCTGTTTCCTCCTGGTATTAGGATGTGTTTTGGTGAAATAGTCAGCCACATGATCAGGGGGGTGTTGTGCCCAGAAATGAGTTTTGCATATGTTGGTTTTCATCAAAAATGTCAATCACTTTTAAATGTTTAAGAAAGACAACTCCTCTAAACAATATTAATTTCAGTGCACCATGGAAGTGACCAGAGAGCTCTGTGTGTGTTTGCGAGAAAACGCGCTTGTGTATTTGTGTACCTGTTTGTGAAGCACACTGAGTTTTTAAACCGTGAGAAAGTTCTCACCAGCACCCCGTTTACCCTCCCTTCTTTCCCGTCTTGCTGAAGGATTGTGGGAAAGATAAGAGGAGATCGGCAGGAACAATTAAATAAAATCTCCACAAAAAAGTCTTTTAGCTTTAGAGGGCTACAGTAACCGACACAGCCAATCAAAGTAATTTCCCCAGCCTGTCCAGAAAAGTCTCCCCACAAAGCAGAGCCTGAGCCTGGGTAGGTGCCTGTGGCTCCCTGCCTTCGCCCTGGGAATACTGCCCCCTCTATACAAAGTGCCACTCTGTCTGAGAGAAAGAACAGTCTCACTCAAGGGTCTCATTTAGTGTGGCTAAGCTCCTTAAATGAAGGCGAATGGGTGTTCGTTGTGATAACATAGCTGCCTTGGATTCCTTGAACAGTGCTTAGATCAGTCTCGGAGATGGGACCGGACAGTCGCCGCCGTGCAGTGCACCAGGTTCATAGTAGAGCCATACAGTGAGTCTACTGTAGATACTGCAGTTGTTGATGGCCTCAAAAACAACACGATCCGTTTTCAGGGAGATAACATGCGCACAATCACCATTAGCTCAAAATTTAGATATCTACAACTTAACATGATAAGTAATCCCATTGAGACCAGAATAAATTCACTTGTGAGTCACCAGTCAGCAATTTGGCTTTTTATCCAAAGCTACTTTAGTACACATATTACCGTGGCAGTCACCCTAGATGAACTTGGGGTGGGGTACCTGTCTATTTGAAAGGTACAGCAGAGATACAGAATCTTAGGCTTTGTTCACACAACTGCCGTTTGCGCTTTCCAAACTTAAGGACTTACAGTGATTTTGCATCAGTTGAAATCGGATCTGTTTCTTGACACAGTGTAGGCAATAACTAGGTTGCTATAGTAATGATGTAGGTGGTTGCATGAGACCAAGAGCATTGTTTTGTTTTTCAACAGCTAAGTGTCACACAAGACAAAATAACAACAAAAGCAATGTTTCTGTATTTTACACATACGTTAGTGTCTATTTTATGGATGGGACCCAATAAGTTAGCCTTATTCTTGAGTACATTAGTGGGCCCAAGACAATGTCGCTATGTTTAATGGAAATCCATTAAAACTGCAGTAAATGCTTTAATAGGAACTTGTCTACATGTTGTCTTTGATTGTTTCTATCTTGACAACTTTAGCATCGACATCTACCACAATGGATGCTAAAGAGCCTGGTTACGCAATCCACTTATCTTCTTAAATTTCTCATTGTCCATAAAGAGTGAAGCACTTACATTTTCACTGTACATTGCCCTTCTTACATCCTCGTTCTCCTGTAGGCCCCTACATTGTCTTTCACTGTCAAAATGTCAACAAGGTCCCAGGCTATGGTTACTCAAAGACAGTAAGACCAATAGTCCCTTTCATTTATTTCACACTCTCCTTCTGTCATCCCTGTCTTTGCATCCCTCCCCTCTACTATCATTCCTGTATTTTCCATTCCTCCAAGGGAGGATCAACGTGCACATGGCCACATCTCAGGTTTTAGTTACTCAAAGGCTGTTAAATATATAGGGCTCCTTCATCTATTTAACGGTCTCTCTCCTACCTACAAAGACTATTTAACAGCTGAATGGTGACTAGGTCCAATTCGTATTGCATTATTTGACATTTTTTTGTTAACACAACAGTATAAAAGCTATTTCAGTGCACATAAAGTAGTTTTAGAAGGATATGCATTAAACAATGTATATAGGCCTGGCTTAAGAAATCGAAAGCAGTCAAGCAGTGAAGGGTTTGAATTACACTAGCCAGCATTCAAATCTCTACATCTTCTCAGCGTTATAAAGATAACATCCCATGCCTACTTATACCTAAAGTTTATGCCTAAGCAACCGTAAATGCGACTAAGGTTACTGTGGCGTCACTTTGAAAGTCTCTCAAATGGTTCTAACCATTACTTTATGCCACCACAGTTTGAGTCTCTACAGCAGTTAGGTCTCATGCATTCAGAGAGGGCCTGGTCCAAAGGTGTGTTTGAGGTCAGGGACGCATAATTTCTTTCTGTCCATCTCTTTCTCTGTTTCTCAGATCTCTACCCGCTTTCAGAGTTTTATCACAGTCGGTAACATAGCCTAAGCTCTGCTCTGTGCCCAAAGGGTGGGGGAAAGAGCAGGCTGGGTTCAAAAAAGGGGCAACCTTAACCCATATCTAGAGTTTACCATCTACTTCT
Source organism: Garra rufa (assembly GCF_049309525.1). Classification (NCBI taxonomy): domain Eukaryota; kingdom Metazoa; phylum Chordata; class Actinopteri; order Cypriniformes; family Cyprinidae; genus Garra; species Garra rufa. The sequence goes on from NC_133365.1 coordinate 19,131,139, forward strand.
ACACCTGCCCTTTCACCCTCCAGTGCCAACTCTCATCTCAACCTCATCCCTCTGGGAAAATGGCGTCCCCTTCAGAGGAACAGGCAGAATGGGACAGAGAGAAAGAAATAGAGGATGTGGATGGAGTGAGGAGGTCAGAAATGAGGGTCAGTGTACGCTGGTTTTAGTTTACACAGGTGTTGAAAAGAAAGTCTGTGAAGAAGTGGTCCCGGTGGAAACAAGAAGAAATAAATGAAAAAGCGACTTGTTAAGAAATGGTTGCAAAATTTTCTCATGAATTTTGAAACCTGATTGATTTTCTTTCTTCTTTCAAACAATGAATGTGAATAGTATCCACATCTGTCAATCAATATTTTATTCTGCATACATTTCAGTGCGTTCCTCACCGTTGCATGGCTTTAGAAGACTTAGAATATATACAACTTATACAACTTTTATGATGTTTGTACAGTGTTTAATACCCCCTGGCTACCATCCACTTTCATTTATTTTTTTTGGTGTTCCACTGAAGAAAGTCCTTTACCAAAGTTAAAACAACAATGTTGGGCGATTTTGAAGTTGGAGGAGAAAATGGGATGGAGTATGCATAAGAACTACCTGCCCGTTGCAACATTAATACATAATGCGTGAAGTCTTGTGTGCGCATCGCAGAGCTAGTGCAAGAAAAGCATTTGTGGTTAAAATGTGGTTAAAAAGTATTATAATTTTTTTTTTAAGACCATGACCAATGGTGTCATTAGATAAGACCCTTATTTCTTTGGCTGGGATTGTGTAGAGTCCTTTGAAGCTGCATTGAAACTGCAGTTTGAACCTTCAAACTGTTGGCCACCATTGAAGTCCACTATATGGAAAAAAAAAATCCTGGAATGTTTTCCTCAAAAACCTAAATTTCTTTGCAACTGAAAACAGAAAAACATGAACCTCTTGGATGACATGGGAGTGAGTAAATTATCAGGGCATTTTTTCATTCTGGAAGTGAACTAATCATTTAATTTGTGTCTTATATGTAATTATGCTATGGTATTTTATTTCTTAGTTTTCCCCATGTCTCTGTCTTTTAGTTGTATAATATATAAGTCAGATGAATGTCAGTGTTATAATGAGCACATCTGTTAAAGAAAGGGTTATTTTTAAAGCTTGTAAAAACCTCCCTTTAGTATCTGATACTTTAGACAGATGATAAAAGGCCACCATTTCTGAGAAGGCCCATTTCCACCTCATCTCTAGTTTCCGACCTTCTATGGCTAGAGCGGGAACTGTGTCATAACTGTTTAGTCAACTTAATCAATTCACTAGGTCTGAGAGCCGTTCCAGAACAAAGGCATCTCCATCGCTCAACGGAAAAAACAGGAGAGACTGAGTCAGGGACGTCATTCCATCCCCTTTTGAAAAAATCCTCCAGCTAACTCAATCCCCCCTAAAGCAAATGAAAAGGGGCAGGAGAGAAGAACAGGGAGGGAGCGAGGGGGATATAAGGAGGGGAAGAACGAATAAAGCTGCCACCTTGTGTATCGATTTTCTGATTGGCGTATTCCAGTACAAAGGCGTCTTTGAGGAGGGAGAGAGTGAACACATTGTCTCCCAAAGGTTAGAATCCCCTGCTGGAAGCTGGGGCTTGCCGCAGCCACTGAAAAAGTCCTCCGTACACTCTCCCAGGTTAAGTGGAATGGGGTGTGTTAAGAATGTGGGTGATCCGTTTTTTGTGTCTTTGACCTGCAAAGACCCTACAAAATACCCCCTGAAAGTCCCCCAAAAAACAGTAGCAAAGGGGAAGGCCAGGCGACATGAGGGATGGGAGAGTTAAACATCACCTAGATAACTAGAGACGCCAAACTAAAGAGAAAGATGTGAAAGGAAAATAGGTTGGAATGCCGTGGATGGCCACCATGATACTTAAAACATGGCCAAAGAGAGAGAGAGAGAGAGGCTTTTTGTGCTAAACCGGAAAGAGGTGGCTGGGTTTTCCCAATGTTAAGACTTTATTACATAGGAGTAAAACAACTAAAGTACAATGTTCTATAGAAAGCTACTGAGACACAAGCAATTATGACAAATAAAAACTGCAAGGAAGCAAACTGAAATTGCGTATTGAAAATACTCCTAATGGAAAATTTCTCAAGAACTCATATATTGCAAAAAAAAAAAAAAAAAAAAGTTTTTACACTCGCAGGTGGTTTTTCAGGCAATTTGGAAAAAGGAATATTTCGGAAAACTGCAATGGAAACCGCTTTTTCGCATTTACAAGTCACTTTGTGTATGTAAAAGTCACATGATCGCTCTTTAATGTACTATAACCTCCAAAAAGTACCTCATATGTGGCCGTTCACAAAAGCATTGACTACACAATGCTTGAATATGGGGCTTTCCTTGCCATTCAAGCTTGAATAACCCCTTATTTAAACGTGGCCACTCTAGTCAATGATTGTATTTATACCAGGCATGTCGCGACTAGTTTCAGTTTCAGAAGTGTCCCAGAAGTCACTCTATGTGCTGCTTCTGTAAATATAGATGCCTACATCTTCTATGATAGAAATTATTGACTAGTGCACTGGCTGCGACATACACAAACCTACCAACATCCCTCGCCATGACTTATCGTGAGAGGAAAACATTATGTTTTAGTTGCATAACATGGGTTAATCGAAATGCCAGCATTTATAAATTATCACAAAAGTTTTGTGCAAATATGTAATGGAAATGTACCAAGTAAGAAAATATAATACTTATTCATTGCATTATTCAGAATTTAATAGATTGTTTAATTGTACATAAACTAGTGCTCATTAAAGTCGCAATGAAATTAAAATTCATCTCTGTTTTCTGAATGCATATTATTGATCTTATTTTAAACTCATTTATATATGTTGTTACATTTTTCTTAATCCAAATATCCTAACTTGATCTTCCATTTAAACAACAGAATTCTGTCTGCTGACATAAAATAATTAACTCTAATAATTCAGTTTAGAACCAGGCCCCCGCCCTGCATTTTTTTTTCTCGATAATGTTTTCCTCAATGTATTTCACAACACAGAAAAAAAAAAAAGATTTGTCTCTGCTGCTTTATTAGGACTTTTAAACCCTTGGCCAAAGGTCCTTCTGTGTGTGTCCATTTAGAACTATTTTATGGATATATAAAAAAAAAAAAAACATATATACCTTTGCATAAACTTTCTTAGAGTATGTTTATATACTGTAAATAATTAATGACAGCCTTTTAGAAGTCAGTAAAGAAGTACTGGGAGTGGTTTGATCTACTTGAGGGTATTACTTGAGAATGACTACAACTGCAGAGAGAAACCATAGAGCTGGTCAGTCATTTCCCTATTAACTTTTTAAAAAACTTTGGGAAAATTGGAAACATTAGGTTTGGGTAATAGAAAAGACCTGAGTTTGCAGTTATGAGGGGATTAAAAGGAAGCATATTTTAATATTTATGTACATTGATTAAATAGAATAGTTTCATATGTAGACACCGGTCATTTTCTGGGATGTTCTGTATCCAGCTTATTTTTGCTGTAGGAACTGGCACGGCCATTTGTAAATTTTATGGGTCAGGCTTCCAGTCTCATCTGCGTCTAGCTATTTTTAGCTATACAAAACAGCTCATTTTGATGCTTGTTGCAGATTGGTGTGTTATACCATATTATTATCTTATTGTATTGTAATCTTAATTATGAACACATATGAACACACGCAAACAGTTTTTCCATTTACTGCACATTGTTATTCTTCTCGTTATTTCCCTATGGTGGCTAATGAACCGGTCTCGCCAATAGGCTTACGTCTGTGTTAAAGAATAAGGTCGATATAGTTCTCTAAAGAAAAAAGAGACTAAGAGAGTTGTGTATATGGAATTTGGTGGTGTGTGGGGTTTGAGTGGGTTACCTCTGGGGTAGCTCATCCTCAGGGCAATCCAGGTGGTAGCGGATGAAAAAACGTTCTGCGTCCTCTCTTTCTCCATCGGTGACCACACTGCCGTTCAACACAGTCACATGAGGCAACCTTACAAAACATAGAAGAAGGACAAGTGTGTGTGAGGGAGGGAAACAGAAAAAAAAACAGAAAATGCATGAACATGTACAATTCTATATTGGTGGCCAGCCACATTGATTTGTGTTGTCATTTCCCACAATTCTTAACAACTGCACATTTAAGAAGTGGATAATTTTGTGTATGGTTACTTACTGTGCTACCATAAGATAACGTCTCTCCTGATCAGTGTAGGGCTGCAGTAAAGGAATACCCATCACTCTGACCTCTTGAAGCTTTGGGAAAAAATTCAATTTCTCTATGTCCTCCCAGCTACTTAGACCTAAATAATACAACACCTACATGTCAGCTAATAATCCATTAAAGGGACAGTTCATCCAAAAATAAAAATTAAGTCAATTACTACAGATAGTGCCAGCAGCTCACTGAGCACAACCGTTCTATGTAATCAAAATAATGGTGCCCCCCATAGTCCAAGATATGTATAAAACGATGAGGATTTTTAAAATAATGTAAATCTTTCATAGGTTTCCTACTACATATTTTAGTAAGATACATCATTTAGGTTATATTAAGCTATACAAGTCATAATACCCAAGGTTCCTTTTAAGTGACTTACATTTTACAGTTCTTGTTTTTGCTGTATTTCGACAACGAAAAGAGTTTCAAAAAAGCCACATTAGAACTGATTTGCATCTCTGAGCAATAAACGACAGTGATCATTATTAAATCAATCAGTCATTTGAATGAATCAGTTGAATGAATGACTCAAGGACTCGCTCATGCAGTAATTTGCTGCCACCTACTGGTGATTTTAGATTTATATTTAACGTATATTTTCCCTTTTTTCCCCCAAATCATTTCAAAATATCAGTATTCAGCATTTATCCACTTGAAATTTTTTGCCCAGCCTTGGGCTCTGTCCACACAGAGACGCATTTAGCTGTATACGTAAAAAAAATTGTATTGTATTGACATTTCTGTTCTGAAGATAAACGCAGGTCTTAGGGGTTTGGAACGACATGAGGGTGAGAAATAATTGACTGAATTTTAATTTTTGAATGCAATCCAGCACCTGAGTTGTGTAGGTTGATGCTGCATAGGTTGGAGAACAGTCTCTGTAGGGAGTCCTCAGGCTCGTGGATAGAAGAGAGGGAGTTGTTTGCCAGGATAAGAGACACCAGGCATGGATACATGAGGCCCAACTTACGCACCTCCGCCCAGTCCTGCAGCTGGTTATCTGTGATATGCAGCAGGCGCAGGGACGGGCACGACGAAGATGACACACTCACGCTCTCATACTCGTTCAGACACAAAAACAATTCCTCCAGCCTACATATACAACCACAGGAAAATGAAGAAAAGTTTTAGTGCATGACAAAATTATCCATTTTCACTGCTAGTGGAACGCTACAGTCACACAATGCTAAAATAATATGTCCATTTAAAAAAGTGCATCCAAAATTTTGTTTGTCATAATCTTTGATTTCTTAATATGAAAAATATTTGAACAAAACTGTTTATTGCTTGGTATGATTTATATATTTTTTTGTTTAAAATCACTAACATTCACACTTTTTAGAGAGCCCCCAAAACAAATCAGTCACTGGCAAAACATCTTCTCTATTTGTATTTTGCTTGCAAAAAATGTATTTTGTCATTATTTATGGCTACTTAAAAATTTGCCTCAAGGCTTGTATAGTGACATAATCTCAGTGACAAATAAAATCAGTGAAACCCCTTGGGCGGCGGGCCCAACATAATGACTTGAGGCTGAATGATGGTGTAAATTCAGGGTGGTACAACCTGTTGTCCGAACAATGCTTTGGAACAATTATAGCTATTGCAATGCAGAGAAACGGCATACCTAAATTATAAATAATGTATAAAAACACAGACAGTTCAGACCAATGCTACTCAAATGTTATAAAAACACATACTCTGGGATCTCTCGTGTAAGTGCGTGCACCATGTCCCAGGTGACATGCGTGTTATTGAGCACAAGGCGGCGGAGGCCTGAAAACGCTTCAGCAGCTCCAGGCTCTAGACTCGACCCTCTCAGTGGATTCATACTCAGATTGAGAAAGTCTAGGTTAGGGATGTTAGACAGGATCTTGCTTATCTACAGAGAAGAGAAGAAAGGAGAGAAAATAATAAAAAAAACTGACCGAACCCAACCAGTTTTTCTTGTCAAGCTTGTGCCAGGTAGCAGACCTCTATTTAATTGGACTTTTCAATGTTATTGTCTAACATATGCATAAAATTACACAAAGTAAACCTGCAGACCAAATATGTGACCATGGACCATATATATGAATACATACACAAATTAATAAGCTTTCCATTGATGTATGGTTTGTTAGATAGGACATTATTTGGTCGAGATACTATTTGAAAATGAGGAATCTGAGGGTGCAAAAAAATCTAAATACTGAGAAAATCGCATTTAATTTGTCCAAATTAAGTTTTGATATATTTATGGTAGGAAATTTACAAAATATCTTAAAGGAACATGATCTTTAATTAATATCCTAATGATTTTTGGCATAAGAAATTTTTTATAATTTTGACCCATGGCTATTGCTACAAATATACCCGTGCTACTTAAGACTGGTTTTGTGGTCCAGGGTCACATATGACCAGCAGAAAAGCTCCGCAGTCAGAAGTCGTTTTAAAATTAAACAGCATTCTAGAATTGATAGACATGAATTGATTTACTAAAGTCATGTGGATTACTTGGATTACGTGGATTATTGTGATGTTTTTATCAGCTGTTTGGGCTCTTATTCTGATGGCACCCATTCACTGCAGAGGATACATTGGTAAACAAGTGATGTAATGCTACATTTGCAATCCAAATCTGTACATCTTAGATGGCCTTAGTGTAAACAAAATTTTCATTTTTTAGGTGAACTATTCCTTTAAAACTTATTTTCTAATAATATCAGAGTAGTGAGTAGTGTACATTTAAAACAGTTCTATATTAACCATGATTTAATCTAATATTACTTTCACAGCATTTATAATCTCGATTAATGTTCATTTCTAAACATACTAAATCATTTTCAAATTTTAAGTTGCATAAAATAAAATTAAAAGTGTTGTTCATTGTTAGTTTATAATACCTACCTAATGCATTAATCACTGTAGTACTGCAGGGCTGTTGAATGCTTGAATCAGATGGACATTCTAAGGTGTGCAAGTTTTTTTTTTTTTTTAAGCAAATAAATATGGTAAACAACAAGATAAAAACAACAAATTATTTCCATGTTTTTGCCACAAAAGTATGTTTTAGCAGCAATTAAAACACCTCTCTCCCTCTCTCTAATAACTCTAATAACTCTAATAACTGCATTAGTCTGCTATCCATTGCTAGGTCTAAAATGACATTTTGGAATTAGCAATGGAGGTGTGGGATGAGATGCGTAAGAGATTAGTCCTGAACACAGAGTGTTTTAAGAAAAAAACTTGTCTTGAAATACATCATCTGAACAATATTTGAGGTGTGGTAACCATAGCATAAGATGATTAATTGACTTCAGTCCGTTAAATTATTAGAAAATAATGCACACCCAAGGTGTAACCGCCACTCTGCTTTGTGTCATGGCTGCATCACCACCTCGGGTGTGAATTGTTTTCTAATAATTTTCTAACAACGGTCCATTGTCAGTTATTCATTACTTAATAAATTGAATATTATTCAATCTTATAGTGTTACCTATATCTTACTGACATTCTTTGTGCTATATACACAAATGTAAATACACAGAGATCTGTAACTCAAATACATTTTTCTCACCTCTCCCCAATCTTTTAACTGGTTGTGAGAAAGGTCTAGCTCAACCACGTGAGCACAGAAAATGGCCACTTCCTCCTCATCTCCGGCCTCGGTGATTCCACAACCATCCAGAACCAGGATGCTTGGCAGATTTAGACGATCTAATACACACATAGAAAGACATAAACTGCCTTTAAATAACTAATAAATCTTATTTACTGATGAAACTCTATGACAATTTAAACAATTTGGACAAATGCCAATACAGGTTTTTTTATTATTATTTATTTACAGCATTTTAAGGTTAAGTTCACTTAATAATTTATTCACCCTGATGTGATTCAAGATGTCCATGTCTTTCTTTCTTCAGTCACATAGGAAATTAAGGTTTTTGAGAAAAAAAAATCCAAGATTTTTCTCCATGTAGTGGACTTCAGTGGGAGCCAACAGGTTGAAAGTTTAAATTTCAATGCAGCTTCAAAGGGCTCTACACGATCCCAGCCAAGAGTCTTTGATCGGTCATTTTCTAAAAACTTAAAAATATGATATAATTTTTAACCACAAATGCTTGTCCTGCACTACATAATCATGCTGAAAAGGTCATGTGTGACATAGGCGGAAGTACAGATCCAGTGTTTACAAAGTGAATGTGGAAAGAAAGTCAAACGCCCTTTACGAAAAAAGGTAAAACAATGTTGGGTGATTTTGAAGTTTGAGGAGAAAATGAGAGTTTTTTTGACCTACCCTACTTTTTGAACCGAAGTACACAGACGAAGAAGTAATCACGCGTGACCTTTCCAACGTAAAGTTGGAATAATGCGTAAAGTCGCGTATGCTCATCGCCGAGCTAGTGCAAGACAAGCATTTGTGGTTGAAATACATTTTTACAAAAAATCATAAAACGCCTATTTGTTTCATTAGATGAGACCCTTATTCCTAGGCTGGGATTGTGTAGAGCCCTTTGAAGCTGCATTGAAACAATTGAAAAGCAATTTCCCGTTTGATCTCCATTGAAGTCCAGTATATGGAGAAAAATCCTGGAATGTTTTCCTCAAAAGCTTTAATTTCTTTGCAACTGAAGACAAAAAGACATGAACATCTTGGATGACATGAAGGTGAGTAAAATATCAGAAAATTTTCATTCTGGAAGTGCACTTATCCTTTAACTTAAAGGTTTACTCCACCCAAAAATGAAAATTTTGTCATTAATTACTTACCCCCATGTCGTTCCAACCCATAAAAGGTTTGTTCGTCTTCGAAACACAAATTAAGATATTTTTCAACATCCAGAAACGTAGCAAGGAGAACGGTACAGTAATCCATGTGACATCAGGGGTTCAACTGTAATTTTACGAAGCTACGATAATACTTTTTGTACGCAAAGAAAACAAAAATAACGACTTTATTGCTTATTATTTATTGCTTTCAATGGTATATGCTCAAAAATGGCACTAGGGTGACGTGGAGAAGACGAATTGTTGAATAAAGTCATTTTTTTGTTTTTTTTTTGCGTACAAAAAGTATTCTTGTAGCTTCGTAAAATTGCGGTTGAACCCCTGATGTCACATGGATTATTTTACCAATCTCCTTGCTAAGTTTCTGGACGTTGACCGTGTTAAATACATTGCTGTCTATGGGAGGGTCAGAGAGCTGTTAGAATGCATCAAAAATATCTTAATTTGTGTTCTGAAGATGAACAAAGCTTTTAAGGGTTTGGAACAACATGGGGATAAGTAATTAATGACAAAATTTTCATTTTAGGGGGGATAACTCTTTAATATCTTCAGAAAATCATTAGATTTTGGCCATAGAATACATTACTATAATGTTAACAATGTGCTCTTCAACAGAAATGAGCAAAACAATGTTAAATGGCAATAAGCAATGTGTCAGGATCCACGCCCTCTTTAACTAGCAGGCTCAGCATTTCACCTAAGGCCAAAAATAAAACTGACCTTTGACAGGTGAACCCTGGGGACTCGTCCGGATCACCACTCCAACTCCTGGCCCACGGCAGTATGGAAAGTTTTCCGGGCTGTACTTCTCACTGATCACCTGCACTAAAGTGCGTCCTTCTGTCTCCTCGGACTCCATCTCACCTTTCCTCCCACTCTCACACCTTCAGCTGAGCAAACACAGAGAGTAGTGTGAGTTAAAATGAATGTTTAATTTCCAGTAAAACAAACAGGTTTATCAGTTATGTGGACTGAGTGGACAGGCATGTGCTTGAAAGAAATGATTTGCTAACATTAGAAGAGGGTTGTCTGGAATTTTTGACAAGGGCAAAGATTAGTACAACAAGTTTCAAAGAGCTGACATTTGGGTCAATGACTTTTAAGAGGGTCCAAGATAAAAGGACAAATGGTTCAAAATCTAGTTTAAGGATTATGGAAAACTACTTGCATTTTAATGTATTTTTAAATAAATTTAAAGGACAAAAAATGAGTTCCAATAATCAAAACACTATTACTCTAATATGCTAAAAAGCAACTGATTTCTATATTAAAAAACAGTGTTACAAGGTTAAAGCCAAAAGAGTGAAATCTGTTGACTCACATTTGATCTGGAGGTCAAATCGGAGCACATCGATGGTGGGCCTCCTGTCGGGTTTTGATCCTAGTCCCCCGACGTCTATTGATGTAAAGCATCCAGGAATGGATCTCTTAACCTGTGGCCTTGTGGGTCAGGGCCGTGGGTATCCCACAGCCCCTGACTTAAAAATAGCAAGAGTGGAAGAATAGACAGAAATGGACAAATGATATGATGCACATGTGTCACGTGGAAAGCTTGTAGTCACAGAACAATCATCCTTCTATCTCTTTATGATGCCTACACAAATGAAGTAACACTAGCACTGGTATGGAAAGGTCTGTCCTTGAAATAGGATCTAGTGACGCAGTGTCCGACTCCCATATGCTGCTGTTTTACACTGGAGCACAATGGGAAAACTCCAGTGGTGCAAACGGATGTAGCTCTCTGAGCTTATGTATGAGCCTCTTTTGTCTAGACAGATGAATCTGTAAGTGTAAAGAGATCTTTATTGCTAAAAGATTGGCCTGCTGATGTATTATGTCGGTGGGTTTCTGTCCATGAGCAGAAGTGTGATCTAAATCTAATCCTCAGAACGAAACCAGCACAGACAGATATCTGTCGCAAGCTTCTGTGAAGTCCACTCAAAGTACATCTCACAAACTACACTTCAAAGCAAGATTCATCTTGCTCCAAAACCTTGTCTGTCTAGACCAGACAAAGTTTTTTTTTCTTTCGAGAGAGAGAGAGAGATAATCCCATAGTGGGTTTATTGGACTGCATTACTATTAGTATAAAAAGTGTAACACTTTATGATAAGTTCCCATTATACACTGCCATTTAATGGTTTTGAGAACAGTAATATTTTTAATGTAGTCTCTTATGCTCATCAAGGCTGTATTTATTTGATCAAAAATACAGACAAAAAAAACATTTGTGAAATATTATTGCAATTTCTAATATTGGTTTTCTATTTAAATATACTTTAAAATACAATTTATTTCTGTGAAGCAGCGCTGAATTTTTAACATCATTACTCCAGTCTTTAGTGTCACATGATCCGGTAACACTTTACAATAAGGTTCATTAGTTAACATTAGTTAACCACATTAGTTAACATGAACTAATAATGAACTGCACTTATACAGCATTTATTAATCTTTGTTAATGTTAATTTCAACATTTACTAATACATTATTAAAATTTTGTTAACATTAGTTAATGCAGTGTGAACTAACATGAACAAACAATGAACAACTGTATTTCCATTAACTAATGTTAATAAAGATTAGTAAATACAGTAACAAATGTATTGCTCATGGTTAGTTCATGTTAGTTAATACATTACCTAATGTTTAACTAATGAACCTTATTGTAAAGTGTTACCCATGATCCTTCAGAAATCATTGATAATAAATCAGTATATTAGAATGATTTCTGAGGGATCATGTGAAACTGAAGAATGGAGTAATGATGCTAAAAATTCAGCTTTGCTTCACAGGAATAAATTATATTTGAAAGTATTTTAAAATAGAAAACTGTTATTTTAATTTGTAATAATATTTTGGAAAATTACATTTTTTTTCTGTATTTTTAATCAAATAGATACAGCCTTGATGAGCATAAGAAACTTCTTTAAAAAACAAAAAATCTTAGAGATCCCAAACTTTTAAACACCAGTGTATATTAAATAAAAATGCATTAAATAACATTAATAATTAGAAATAATTTTTATTTATTATTGTCTTTGAAAAAAAAAAACTATTCATTGTTAATTAATATTAGGTCAACTTATTAATGTAACCAGATACAACCTTTCATTTATGGTTCATGATAAATGAATTCATGATAAATAAAGTCATTAACTAATGTTAACAAATGGTAAAGTAAATTAACACTTTTGGACTTGGCTACTGCATTTCAGTCGTGCTCAAATCCTCAAAGTATTAAAGTCGGCATGAAATGGAAATTTGCAATGGCTCTCCTTTTCTTCTTCGCTTCTCGAATAAGAAAAAAAGTAGGCCGTTGAACTTGTCCTTTAAGAATTGATTGGATTGTTGTTGTTTGCTAACTGCTGTGAAATATTTGTTTTCGACATGTCTTACTTGTTTTCATACTTACTTACATTTTAAGCTTTCTATACATACATTTCTCATGTCTGCGAGGCACATATTCACAGAGATTCAGCTTGTTTTAATTATGTCTGTAAAGAGGGGTGACGGAGACCGAGGCAGCAGAGAGAGCACCCTGTTTATTTTATTTATTTTACAAAAGCACATTGTTTTCTTGTTATAATGACTATACACAAAAAAGTAGCCCCTTTGCAGTTTCAAAATAACAGACCCTAGATAGCCCAAGTACGTCTACAGGATGTCTATTAAAGATCACATTTGGAAAGCATTTGCTGTGTACAAACATCTGACATCTGAAAGGAGACGTATGTGTTATAGACATATTGCAGATGAGCAAACACTCTAAAATATAGGTCTTGCAGATGTAAATGCAGACATCAAATAGACGTCTCCGAGATGTACATGTGCTATCAGGGACTGCACCGGTGCCGTCTTTGACCCCAGAGGATTAACAGTATTGCCGTAGGATATGTTCTATGTCCACGGTTGAAGCGATAACCCCATAACGTGATATTTAGCCCCTGGAAGGTGTCTCTCACATTGTCCCACAGCAACATTAAAATAGTGTAGATTAGTGTACAATGTTCATTCATTTACAATATTTAATATTGGAGGCATCCAAGTTATTTGACATATTAGAATTTTTTTTTAAAGTAACACAACTCTTTCCCCTGGCAATTAGTTACTTTTATAATGATGTAACTCAGTTACTATTTGTGAGAAGTTACTAGTAACTATAACTAATGACTTTTTTTTTTAAAGTAACATGCCCAACACTGCTTACAATTAAAATTGATTAAGATGAATTGTTCACCTGAAGACTAGCAATGTTTGATTTTGATTTGAAATAAGTAAGCAAATAAGCTCTTTTTTCATTATAGTAAATTACTTTTCCATCATCGCTGGACATAATATCGTCAGAAAAAGGTGAACAACAGATGTTTCAGATAAAATGTTTCAAGATAAAATTGTCGATTTGCTGCCACGAAAGCAGTAAACGTGACTCGACTTGTCCTAAAATAAGCCTCGGGTCAGGAGTCAACTGTTCATTTAACGCAGTCAACAGCTGAGCATTGAGCATTGAGCATTGACAAGTTGTTGAATTTCAAATGCACGGACGCCATGACAACGCGTTTGTTTTGGATTAGCGCTGCTCGACCAGATTGTGCAGCTCTGCAATAGAAACTGTTCCAGTGTTTACACACTCAACAATTTTGTTGTAGAGTTTCGTGAGTTTTAGTGTTTTCAAACAATAACGCATAATACCGTACGTGTCCTTTTAAACGCACTGTATGACTTCCGACCAGCTAAATATAGAATCACACAGGCGTAAAGTACAGTAAAGTACAGGCATACACAAGGGTGACTACAGCAGCCAATAAACGCGTGGATTTTATTTATTTATTTATTAATCACAAAAACAACACTAGCCTGCACCGAAAGGCTAGTTCAACGTTTAAAAGAAAGAAAACATGTTTATAAATGCGACCTGCAGATAAAAAAGCAAATGTCACACGATGACTAAAAGAGAGAATGTTTACGATGATGGATGTTTGGAAAAAAATAAAAGTAAACAATGTAACGTACTCGAATCGCCCGTCTCGGCATCTACAGGCACAATAAATAAAAAGCGAATTACATTTGTGGCATTTTACTTCAGTAGTTTGATATGCTTACCAATGACAAGGTTCGGCAAAATCGCTCAGGTTGTTTTTGTTGTTGATCCGTTGACAGTATTTTGAACACGAAGCTCTACCGTAGTTACTTCCTATTGGCGAAGCAGGCTTGTTTTGCTGCCTGCTGCTCCAGTACAGAGGGTGGCAGCATTACATAACACACACTAATCACATCTTGTAAAATGACACGAAAACATTTATTATTCACAAAATTAGTCATGTTTTATTATTATTTAACACAGAACGCTCTCTAGCTAGTGTTTAAAAAACAATATGTGACTTAGGTTGACACAAAGCAATGTATACACAACCAGAATACAAACAAATAAAAAAGACAAATAAATAAATAAAACAAACAAATAAAATAAAACAAATTTAAAAATTAATAAATATAGGCATGGTACTGTAGTGTTCATTTCGTTGATAAATGATGTGTTTGTTTACAAAAGGATGTTCGTCTTTTTTATGAGGAAAAACTTTCTTGCTTCAATTTCTTTTGCATTTTAGGTTTAAGTGTACAAACAACAACAAAACAGCTCGGTAAAATTAACTGCTGTCTAAAAATAAGTACAATTTTTGCTAAAGTTACAAGTGACAGTGTTTTTGCCAAATTTGAGTTACCGGTCAAAAGATTTTTAATGTTTTCGCCAAGCCTGCATTATTTGAGTAATATTGTGAATATTAGTATTGTATTTAAAATAACTGCTTTCTATTTAAATATATTTTAAGATTAAATTTATTCCTGTGGTCAAAGCTCAATTTTCTGCATCATTATCCAGTCTTCTGATTCTGATTTGCTAGAAACATTTATTATCATTATCATCAATATTTAAAACAGTTGAGTACATTTCTTTCAGGATTCTTTGATGAATAGAAAGATCCAAAGATCAGCTTTTATCTGAAATAGAAAGCTTTTGTTACATTATACACTATACACTTCAAAAGCTTGGAGTCAGTATAATTTTTTTTTTTTTTTTCATTTTGTTTTGGGGAAGAAATTAAATAAATTAATACTTTTATTTAGCAAGGATGCTTTAAATTAATTAAAAGAGATGATAAAGGCATTTAAAATGTTACAAAAGATTTCTGTTTCAGATAAATGCTGTTTTTCTGAACTTTCTATTCATCAAAGAAACCTGAAAAAAAATTCTATTCAGCTGTTTCCAACATCATTATAATAATAAATGTTATTGACAGCAAATCAGAATACTGGAATTTCTGTAGGATCAGCTAAAAATTCAGCTTTGAAATCACAGGAATGAATTAAATTTTTTAATATATTCAAATCGAAAACAGTTATTTTAAATAGTAAAAATATTTTTTCTGTACTTTGGATCAAATAAATGCAAGCTTGGTTAGCAGAAGCGACTTCTTTCAAAAAGCATTAAACATCTTACTGTTTAAAAACATAATTTAAAATTAATTAGAAACAAAAAATTAAATTGCGTCGCAACTCTGAAAACTAATAAAATGTACAATAACTTATTAGCCTATGACAACTTATTTGGTAACAATATGTTATACTATAAATATGAAAACATAAAACATAGTTTGCTATTACGTTTTAATATAATGCCACAAATATTCTGTAATGAATATGGGAAATATATTGAGAACGAATAGTTTGTTTTTAATTTATAGCCTATCGATGCATATGTGTTCAAAATTACTGATGACATTTTTACGGTGGTATCATCTTAAATCCTAAAGCTAGAAGCAGATACTACCTAAATTTGAAAGAACATACTATTATAATCTCAATTTTCTGTCGTACTTTTAAGTGACACCTATAGTAAGAATAGCATTATATGTGCGCTAATATATTTGTAATGTGTTTGTAATGACTCTCCTGCCTGACAGGTGGCAGTGTGGTGGTAGTGTAACTGAGTGCGCAGTGCAGCTTGTTTTGGTGAAGTAGTCGAATAGAAACAACCCGCGTGGAAGACATTGTATAAGTATAAAACTTCATTGTATATATATTTATTGCGACACATAATTTCAAATTCTTCCCGTCTTAATGCTTTTAAAGTGATTCAGAAACGCAGTGTGTGCGGATAACGTGATTATCTAACGACACATTCCCGCAAGCCTGGCAAGATTCAAGTTGGATGTTATGTTTGTTGGTAAAAATCACGTTGTGCTGTTTTCTGTGTCGTCATGATTTTTGTTTTTTAAAGAAATACAGTCAAACTCACGTAAAAACATAATGGAGTGCGATAGTGGAGAAAAGGTGAAGAAGAATAGAAAGAAAAGTGAAACTCCAGACCAGCATGAATTCACTGAAAGTCAGAAGGTGCATAAGAAAAAGAAGAAGAAGAAGAACAAGGAACTGGAGATTGTAAGTCTGCAGACACCTACAGACAAAAAGAAAAAAAGAAAACGGAATGAAGGTGTGGAGGTTGCCACAAGCCAGCATAAAGTCAAAAGCAAGAAAACACCCTCAGCAGAGTCACAAGAGCCACAGGATTCAATGGCGCACAAGCCTGCTAAGAAAAAGAAAAAGAGAGCAAATGTGACACAGGCAGACTGTGAAGACATGGCACAAGGAGAACAGCCTGTCATGACGGCTGAACATGAAGACCAATACACCAATGATCAGGAAAGTGACTTACCTGCTCTACTAATTGGTACTAGAAAGCGCAGAAGAAAGCAAACAGGGTTGAATGAACCAGAAGTTGATCTCAATCTTTTGAATGAACTGAAAGAATTTTGCCCTACAATAGAGTCCAGAAGCCCAAGTGACATCAATAAAATGATCATGTATGATCTGCCGAGGTTCAAGGAATTCAAAAAGCAAGGTAGACTGTTTATATCCAATATATGTAATGTTTTTGCAGATCCTCATATGTAAACCATTTACACTCAAAGATTAACAAGTGTATAGTGTCCATACAAAAAGTATGATTTTTTTTGCCTTTTGCTCTTATGTTCGCAGGCATCACGTTGAGACATGGAAGATTCTCTGATGCAGAAAATGAGAGGTTGAGACAGAACGTTAGAGATTTTATCGCTCTCACAGGAGTGAAAGATGCTACCAAGCTCTTTCAGCCAAAACGTTTCCCAGAAGAGAGAGAGGAATTGACAAAGCTGAAAAAGGTCCACAAGTTTTTTGAAAAGATAGGTGAGTCTCAATAATCACAATTGTTTTACTCTCTTCTCTGTAATCTTGTTGATTTTGTTTTTTGAAAGGTCGTCATCCTTCTGCACTATTTATTTATTTATGTTTTTAATAGAGAGGGAGACAATGCAAGACATGCTTGTCTTGTGTACTAGATATGCCTTGACACATTGATACACCGAAAATGAAAATTCTCTCATTATTTACTCACCCTCATATTGTCCCATGTCGTTTTCTTACATGGCCCGTTCTACGGAGTTGGTGCAAGCTGCTGTCCCACAACCAAAAAACACATTTGAAAAACATAGTGTTTATTTAACTACACCCCTACATTTATGATTAAAAAAAATGTCTCTACATGTTGAACACATTGTGAGTAGAAAGGCCTAACATTTTGAGGTAAATGTGTTCAAAATTCTGAAAAATCCAGTACCATATTCCATAACATATAGTTTTTATACAGTTGAAGACAAAATTATCAGCCCACCTATGAAATTTCAATTATTTTTCTGATATTTTCCAAGTGATGTTTAACAGAGCAAGGAAATTTTAACACAGTATGTCTTATTATATTTTTAATCTGGAAAAAGCCTTGTTTATTTCAATTTGCCTGGAATAAAAGCAATGTAGATGCAAGGTAGATGTTTACAAAATCTTAAGAGGTCAATGTGACCCTTCTTATGAAACTATATATTACTGTGTTTCGGTAGTGACAAATATGGGGAGACAACAAATATTCCAAAACTTTATGAAAATACAATGAGAATTAACTGCACAATTACTAGAAATGTGTACTTTTGATATTACACAATTCTGCAGTGGCATGAGGGTGAGTAAATGATGAGAGAATTTACATTTTTGGTAATTCTTGGAATATAAAGACTTGTTTGAATACATATTGAACATTGTAATGAGCTATACTGAAAATGTTACATTTTTTGTTGCTTAATTTGTTTGTCATCTTATTTCAAATCAAATTTGAACAGCGGAAGGAATTCCCAGGCCTTGTCATGATGTTTATAGCCGTGGAAGGAAAGTTTTTGATAGTGGAAACTATAAGGGAAGGTAAGCTAAATGATTGATGTTTTGCAAAGTATTTGGTCTTAGAAAATGTGCTCTGCTTTTTATTTTGGCTGTGTAATATACCTCCGTTCTTGCTTTTTTTAAAAGGTTTACAGAAGGTGAACTCAAATTATTGCTGAAGTATCATACTCTACATGGCAGTAACTGGGAAAAGATTTCTGAGCTGACTGGTCGAAGTGCTTACTCACTCGAGAAACGTTTTGCCCAGCTTAATACCGGTAGGTCTAATTCAGCAAGCTTCTTTCTCAAAATTCCATGTTTCATAATGGTTGGACATTCTCAACAATTTGAATCACACAGCTAGAAAAACTGGGCCGTGGTCCGCGAAGGAGGAGCAGAGACTTTTGAGGGCTGTGCGAGACTATGTTGTAACGGTGCTGAAATCGAAGTCCCCTAATAAAACAACACCAAAAAAAGTCAGTAGAGAAATACTGTACCAAAAATTGCCCTGGTTCAATATTTCTCAGAAGGTTAAAACTCGATGTTGGAGCAAATGCAGAGAGAAATGGTGAGAGAGTCACTGAATACTGTTTTATATTAAATGGTGGCATTTATGTGATTTTCTATTTGTATAATCCACATTGTCCTTGAATTTTCTCCTTCACCCCTAAGGATGTCCATCCTTGCTGTACGGATGTCTTTAGGGGCTTGTAGGGGGAGGAAAACTCAGGAGGCCAAAATCAGACTCATCAAAGCGTAAGCGATCCTGTTTTTGCATGCTTACTTGGCTTTTGTTATCCTGACATGTTTTTCTTTATCTGGCTTCTGTGTCATGTATTCACGCAGAATGTATCAATTGCAAGTGGAGGATGTTACGGATGTCAACTGGGATGATCTCACAGCTGTTTTCGGGTGAGGATTATATGCAGTTTGGGGTGGGTGATGTGGCAAATAATATACATTTCTTTCTGGCAAGATCCTGATTTGTTATCTTATGGTTCTTTTAATTATTTTGGTTTTTAGGGCTATTTTTCAAATTACTATGCAGTACAGCCAAACTAATTATTTAAAAAAAAATAGCCATACAAGGTAGCAAAGCAAAAGAATAAGATTAAAAGGTGAAAATGAAAAATAAACATTATTTACTCACCCTCAACCAACACCCTTTCTTTCTTCGGTTGAGCACACAAGAAATTTTGAAGAATGTTGGTAACCAAACAGTTGATGGTAGCCATTGACTTCCATAGTATGGAAAAAATAACACAGAAGTATATGGCTACCATCAACTGTGTTAAAATCATAGTTCACCAAAAAATCTAAATTCTGTTATTAATAACTCACCCAACTTACTCACCATGTCATTCCAAACCAGTAAGACATTTTTGATGAAATCCGAGAGCTTTCTGACCCTGCATAGACAATACATTTTGTCTACAAAGAGTAACAACTTTATTTAACAATTTCTTCAGGTTCTACTAGGGCTGTGCAATTAATCGAATTTCAGTTTTGATTTTGGCTTCAAACGATCATGAAGATACAGCAATTGAGATGAAACAATTATTGTGCCCCATTCCACCCCTTTCCAGTGGTCTGCTTTCACTCCTCCATAAAAGTCTAATTTCACATGCAAATCAGCAAAATCATGTAATGTGACTTTCATAAAATGGCACATGTGTGATTTATTAATGTTTCTTTGATGTTGTATTTTTAAAAACGAGAAAGAGAACTTGCGCTGTTGTGTGTATGCGCTCAGAGAAGAAGCAGAACACGGACATGTAAAGTTATGTTTTAGCTCAAGGTGCATGCCTAAACGCTCAAATACATGCAAAAATATTTCTAAATGAGCCACTTGGTGATTATTTATGTAAACCCTTGTCATTTATGTCTTAAATGATCATACAGTTGGCAATGAAAATACGTGTGTAACAGTATAGTGGATCTGTGTGGCTCTTAAAGCGGCAACAAATAATATTCCTTCTACTGTCTCTGCTTAATATTACTAAAATGTAAAAATACAAAGAGAAAAATCACCCACTGCTCTTAAATTAAGGACTTTTGTAGTTTTAATAAGAAACAAAGCATGTTTAATTATTACAGTGAATATGCTGTTTTATTTTACATTCAAATAATTACATTCAATGTCTGTAGTAGGCTGTTAGACTACTTTAGACTTGCATAAAAGAATACATTTGTAAATTTATTTTCTGTTGTATTGCTATATTTAAATGAATCACTAATAGAAAGTTTTGGACCTAGTCATAATTGTGTTAAATAATCGTGATAACAGTATTGACCAAAATAATTGTGATTATGATTTTTGCCATAATCGAGCAGCCCTAGTTTCTACTATGATAATTCTACCTCTGCTTGCGAGGGGCACAGCACATCTGTTGCATATCCTCATGTCGCACACCCCAATGTGACTAAATTAGTGACTTTTTATTTAACTAGTTATATTTTTTTTGGCTTTGCACAAACAAACATACAGTCTACTATGTGTACAGTTTCACAAATGTATTTTGACCATGTTTGACCATGGCATTGTTTTTTTTCCCCTTTCAAAACATAAAATGAAATGCAGTAAGGTAAAGCTTCTGGGCCTATGCAAAACACATCATTATCTATTAAAGCAAGCACTGTTCAGTTTGATTGGTTGTTGTAAAACATTTCACACTGTAAACCTGTGATACCAAAATGCAGACAGTCAACTGAGAGATTTATTATTTATTTATAAGGAATTAAATGTTTTTACTACTTGGAATGTAGCCTAGTAAAACCACTTGTATATTAATGATGCAGTGGACACAAAGAAAATGTCACATATACAGTGTGATTGAATAAGATTAGTCATGACCTAATTGAAAAAACCTATCCATCTTATTCTGCAACACGAATGTAAGCCTATGGGTGAGCCGCTATAGGAAAATAACAAGAAGAATAACAATGTGCAGTAAACTGTAAAACTGTTTGCACTACAGACCAGTGTTCATAATTAATACATTAAAATAATATGGTAAAACACTACAGTATCAAGCAGAAAAACATGCTGTTTTGTACAGCTAAAAATAGCTGGATGCAGATGAGATAGAAAGCCAGACAAACATTACAAATGATCGTGCACACTCTGGCAGGTAATTTAAGGTGTTTAGGATGATTAAGGATCGAAGGTGGTTAATTGATGATTATAAAATCAACAATGCAGTATTTATGTTGTAAAAAATCATGAATGATTACCAATTCTTTTATCTTTGACATGGATTTTCAGAATTATTTCTGTTGTTTGTTGGTATTTAATGTTTTGGCAACATTCAGCTTGTCCTTTTGTATATGTAGATAACTAATCCAAAGATTAATTGAAACCGTGGTGTTTGTTGAAAGTGTATTTGTTGAACATTGGAATCTTTTCCAACTATATAAAAATGTCTTCATCTCTAGAGATTACCCATGGTGATATTGCCAGATCCAGAATAAAGAATATCCTCTAAGGTGCTAATTAAGTAGTGTTAATGGCATCTGAGCACAATTACACAGGTTGCATTATTCAGTTTCCCAGCAAGTAACTAGAATAATGCACGTGCTTGTTCAAGCATGATAATGCTTCTGTTTGTGTAAACAAGCTTGGTGTCACGTCTTTGTCCCCTTTGTCTCATAGGGATGTTCCTCCAGCATATGTGCAAGCAAAGTGGCACCAGCTTAAAATTAGCTATGTGCCAGAATGGAAGAGCAAGTGTTTTGGAGGTTAGTGCGTTCATTTTTTTTTTTTTTCACAAAGTTGGCTTTATACCTTTTAAATTATAACTGTAGATCCAGCAGTGTATTCTTCCATTTTCCATAATGTACTCCAGAGATGGAGACTGAAGTTGCAAAAAATGATTTCTTGAGCCTTGTTAACAATTGACTTTAAGTCTAAACGAACTTCAGGGACTTGATAACATGTTTGGTGTAGGTTAAAATAATTGGTCCCACTTTATAATAGGTGGCCTTAATTGCTATGTACTTACATTTAAATTAATCATTTGATACAATGCACTTGTACACATTTGTATATGTTTTTACTTTGTACTTGTATTTTTAAAAATGCCTGCATGTAATTACATCTGTGATTCAATTTCTATAATTACATTTATAGTTACACTGTTGACCCATCCCTTTCACCTTAACCCTCTATTAAACCTACCCATACCACCAAACCTGTCTATAACCTTACCCATATCTCACCTCAATAGCAGCAAAAGTGTTTTGCAATGCAATAAGTACATTGTACTTATTTTTTGATGCAAGTACATAGCAGTTAAGGCCACCTAATATAATTATTTGATGTAGAAACCTAACACCATCTAGTAGTGCATGTAAAGACTAGATTATGGGTGACCTACTGACTGTCTTTTAATGTGTTGTATGTCTATGATGTTGTTTCTTCCAGACATTATTGATTTCCTCTATGAGAGAGTCCTGCCAGGCATGGTAAAAGACTGTGAAGAACTTGATGATGATGAATTGAATGTTGACCAGAAGCAGAGCTTCCTTATATCTGACATTTTTAGGGACATTAATGAGGATCACTGCAGTGACAGTGATGAGGAGAGTGCCCAGAAAGAGGATGACAACTCCTCTTGAACTATGATCACTTGTGCAGGTCAATCAGGTCGTAACAATGATTTCTGTAAAAATCACAGTAAATATTCCACAACTGAAGAGAAAAAAAAAATTCAAGATGTACATGTAAAAGATGTATGATTTTCTTTTTATTCTTGTTGCTCCATTTATTTTTGATTCAGACTTTAATAAACTGAATTGGTATTATGCTTTTTAAAGGTCTTGTAAACAATGACATTTTTCTTAAAACAAGAATGAGAGAGGTAAACAATGTTAGTCGGTCAGGTGAGTAATGTTGGTAATATTGATAGTGTTTGAAATCAATTTGAAACATTCAAACAAACAAACATGTCTCCTCTGCCCTACGAGTCATCAGATTACATTTTCAAACCAGCTATGGCCCGTTCCAGTGGATTAGAACTCCAGAAGTCATGGTCCCATCCCAGGAACCACCCTGTGAATGTGGGGGGTTCAAAGCCCTGCTTCACTGTAACAATGGGTGTTCTCTTGTCCCTACTGGCAGGATCTGACTCAATGTATTTGACAGCTAAATTAGGAGAGACAAATTGTTAGCTAATGAAGACATTAGCAAAATATTGCAGTTGAAAATGGGAAACTCCTCACCTGAAGTCACAGCTTCACCTTTTTCCTCTTCATTAGCTTCATTCCCAATCCAAACGAAGACCTTAGAGACAATGATTTCAAGCATGGACATTGTTAGATTTCATTTTCTTGAGTGCACTCTATTGCAAGTGTCACATACAGTTCACGCCAACAGTTTACATACACCTTGCAGAATCTGCGGAATTGTTAATTCTTTAACAAAACAAGAGGGATCATACAAATTGCATGTTATTTCTTATATAGTACTGACCTGAATAAGAAATTTCACGTAAAAGATGTTTTCATATAATCAACAAGATAAAATAATAGTTAAAAATTACCCTTTTCAAAAGTTTACATACACTTGATTCTTAATCACACTGAGGACAACTGAGGGACTCATATGCAACTATTTCAGAAGGTTCAAACTCTCGCTGATGCTTCAGAAGGAAAAAAACGATGCATCAAGAGCCAGGAGTGTAGACTTTTGAACAGGCTTGTGCACAATTCAGAATTGAATTGAGAATGACTCCTAAATTCCAATTCAATTCTTGAATTTGAATTGATGTCAAAAACAGGATCTAGATTTACAATTCAAATTAAAGGAAGCAGAATTTCAATTCAATAAGAAATTAAAGAAATTCATATACATAAGTGAAGTGTTTAACAATGAAGCTTTACAATATATGTCAGATATGATTTCATTACATATTCTATAAATGATATTAGTTTGAACTACCTGTACAGATTACATTGTGTTATTTGATTACTTTGAAATGAAAATAACATTTTGAACAAAACTAATCAAACATTGAGGGAGTAATTTATTTCAAGAATTTGATCATTATCTATATGTTGGAACAAAATGTATGCAGGGTTGAGGAGTGACTAGTTATGTGTAATGAAATTATGCTATTAAATTACAAAATTAATGTAACTGTATGTGAGATTCATCGCATTCTTTCTGTTGTATGACTGTGTGGAATGTCTTTGAATTGCCATGAATTTAATTCCACTTCCTGTCATTCCAACTCCAATTCAAATTCAACTTCCTGTGGGGCGGAGTCAATTCAATTCAAATTCCAACTCATGAATTGAATGGGGGCCAATTCTGAATTGTGCACAAGCCTGCTTTTGAACAGAATACAGATGTGTACATTTTTCTTATTTTGCCTGAATTGTATTTTTTCATTTAATGCCCTTCAAAAGATACTTACATGCTTCCTAGAAGACAAAATAAGTCTTCAAATTAAAAAAAAATTACCTCCAGTTCCAAATGCGTCGTGTACAGAATTTGAACCTTCTGTAATAGTTGCATATGAGTTCCTCAGTTGTCTTTAGAGCAAAAAGATGGATCTCAAAATCATAGTCATTGTTGGAAACGGTTTAAATACACAAATGCTGAAACACCAAAGAATTTTTGAGACGTGAAGATTTCTTCTGAAGAACAGCGGCAGTTTAACTGTTCAGAACAAACAAGGAACTCATGAACAACTATCACTAAACAAAAAAAAACAGCTGTGGATCATTCTGGTTACAACAGTATTAAGAATAAAGTGTATGTAAACTTTTTAACGGTCATTATTATAAATTCAACTATTATTTTCTCTTGTGGATTATATGTAAACATCCTTAATGTAGAATCTCTTAGTCAGGTCAGTGCTAAATGAAAAATAACATGCATTATGTAAGATCCCTATAATTTTGGTCAAATTAACATTTTGCAGATTCTTTAAGGTGTATGTAAACTATTGACCTCAACTGTACAAGTTTACCTGATCCCAAGTGTCCAGAATCATGACATCATCTGGAGCCAAGTCCTCTTGTGTCATCTCTCCTGGCACCTCTTCAATCTAGATTGGCACAGAGCAAACAAATTGTGAAAGATTCTTCACCTGTTTATGTTGGGTGGACTATAATTACGTTCAACATGGAAACTCACAAGGAATTGTCCTGTCTTGTTGGAGCATGCAAAAAGCCTAGGAGGATGGGAGTCCATTTTGTTCTTGAGCCTTTCAGAGGTGCGATACTCTGCTTTTCCACCAAGAGCACTCCAGAAGTCAGCTATATAGCAATTTTAAAAAGAACAGTTGTTCAATAGAGTTTTTCATGGCACATCATCAATCGGCCATATTGGCGGCACTGGACCAAACTCACATATTTTGCTGATTATCATTCCTGAAAATGAACAATAATTGTCATGTTTTGGGCAGTACTAATCGGTCAGACCGGGAAATAAATTTATTATAGACTGCCGAAAAGTGTAAAAACTGTCTTGAGGAACTAAAGGCATTTGTGGTTGGCCAAACTGAACCAGGATTTCCAGGGCAGGAATCTTGACAACAATCGTGTTTGTTCTTATCATTTTTGGTCAGGTAGGTGAATTACTAGGCTAATATCTTAATTAATACGGCTTGTACGTATCTTTACCACCTATTAACTTTAGTTTGACAAAATGTTGTGCCCTTTCCTGCTTACCAAGTCCTTCTCTATATGATTTAGCAGCTTCCACATGTTTTTCTGTGGTTTAGACAGCATAAATTAGCAGAACAACATATTCAGTAGTACATTACCCATGCAATCCATTCTGTTGTTTACATCTGAGTATCGCCAAAATATGGTCGATGACCAAATCATGACATAACTGCAAGCCCTCTATAGGAGTTCATTTATATTCTGAATGCAACTTTTTAAAAAAGACAGTAAAACACTCCTCTTCTAGTGACAGAAGTAAACCTACCTCCCTCTGCTCCTTCTGATATCTCTGAAAGTTTTACTCCTAAAAGGCTTCCCAGCTTTTTGGCTCCATTCTTTTCTGCAACACTTGAACCCTGACCCAGCCACAGCTTAGAGCCTGAAGCAGTCACCAGAACAAAGGCATCATTGGAGTTGAGGCTAGAGGCCACAGGATCAACCTGTTCCCGGTAAAGAAACAACAACAACTGTCAAAGGAGAACCAATTTTGCATACATTTTCAAATGAAGAACATTTGATAAACACGAAAACCGCATCACACAATGGTACATTGAAAACACACTTCCATTGATTTTGACTCACCTCAACAGCTCGTGTGTGCCCGGCAGGATTGGCACGCACTTGGAAAAGGCGGACTGCGGAAGCCTTCGACTGGCCACCCTCTCGTGAAGTCCCACCCTTGTGCACCACCATTGGTTGCTCGCCAAAGATACTCATGAGGTGAGGGGGTTCTTTGCCTTCAATTACTCGCACCTTTGTAAAGATTCACATTCAAACTGGCGTTACTGATTTGTTTTGATGGTATTTGTCAAGGGTGTCCAGTTGGGTGTTCTGCAGAGTTCCAATCCTGATAAACACACCCAAACCTGTTTATCAAGGTCTTTAGGATGAATAGAAACCTTCAGACAAGTGTGTTAGGGCAGGCTGGAGTTACACTCTGCAGGACATTTGCCCTCCAGGAGCAGGATTGGACACCCCTGGTCTATATTGTAGTAGTACAGTTGAATTAAAAAGAATAGGATAGCCTGAACAGGATATTTCACATAAAATATGTTTAAATATAATCCACAAGAGAAAATAATAGTTAAAAATTACCAAAAGTTTACATATACTTGTTTTTTAATACCGTGTTGTTACCTGAATGACCCACAGCTTTTTTTTTTTTTTTTGTTTAGTGATAGCTGTTCATGAGTCCCTTGTTTGTCCTAAACAGTTAAACTGGCCGCTGTTTTTCAGAAAAATCCTTCAGGTCCCACAAATTCTTTAATTTTTCAACGGTTTTTTGTATTTGAACCCTTTACAACAATATTTGTATGATTTTGAGATCCATCTTTTTACACTAAGGACAACTGAGGGACTCATATGCAACTATTACAGAAAATTCCAGCGCTCACTGATGCTCCAGAAGTAAAAAAACGATGCATTAAGAGCCGGGGATTAAAACTTTTTGAATTTGAAGGTTAAATTTAACTTATTTTGTCTTCTGGGAAACATGTATCTTCTGTAGCTTCTGAAGGGCAGCACTAAATAAAAAAAAAATATGATGGTTATGTAAAGTAAGTTGTACACATTTTTGTTCTGTTCAAAAGTTTACACCCCTGGCTCCTAATGCATTGTGTTTTCTTCTGAAGCATCAGTGAGCATTTGAACCTTCTGTAATAGTTGCATATGAGTCCCTCACACCCTCAGTGTGAAAAGATGGATCTCAAAATCAAACAGTCATTGTTGGAAAGGGTTCAAATACACAAAAATGCTGAAAAACAAAGAATTTGTAGGACCTCAAGGATTTTTCTGAAGAACAGTTAGAAGAACTATTATTTTTTCTTGTGGACTATATGTAAACGTCTTTTATGTGAAATATCTTATTCAGGTCAGTACTTAATAAAAAAGTAACATGCATTTTGTATGATCCCTCTTATTTTGATAAAATAATTAACATTTTGCATATTCTGCAAGGTGTATATAAAGTTTTGACCTCAACTGTAGGTGTATGTGCACGAAGCAAATGTCACCTGCACAGGACTCCCACCGAGCTCTGTATCAAGCTGGGCAGCCAGAATGGCAGAATGTCCTTTCTCATCTTGACTGGAATCTTCTCCCTGCCTGTGGACATAAGAAACAACTCCATTAAATAAATCTTTGCAGTGATGACTCATCCTATTGACTAACAAAAGCCTAGCCTGGTGGGGCTAAGAGATAATAAAAGACTGTTCTGTTACCCAAGTGTTTTTGTGTAACAGGAGCAGACAAAGCCATTGGCTTAGGACCAGGTTCAGCTATTCATAAAGGATTGAATGGATTCCAGTAGGTTTGTAGCTCTTACCATATATATATAATCTGCCCCTGACGTCCTCCATGCTTGTAGCTGTACAGGATGATGTAACTGTCTCCTCCAAAGAACTGCCCATGAATGGATGGGTCAACCGGAACCTTGTCTGCTCCCTCAATGCGCCAAATCTTTCCAAAGCAACAAGACAAGTTGTCTATTAATGTGTGTATACTTGATAGTTGCAATCTGTTGTGCAACAGTACAAAGCACATTTACCTTTTTCTCCCCCTTCCCATCATCTACCATGCCATGCTGAGCAGCCATTGCCTCTGATTTGTGCAAAGATGTTGCATCAAAGGGCACCTTCTTGATTTTGGCAATTTTGTTGGGCACATAAGCTTGTCCCATACCCTTTGTCTGTTCAGTGTCACGCCAGACCTTGAAGAACTGTTTAAAGAGAGGAGTCTCTCCATTCTCAGGGATGATCTGGACCTCGGTGTGTTTGGGATAGCCCATCTTACTTATGAAGTCTTCTGCAGCTTTCATACCCGCACTCCTCTCTTCTTTATTAGCCTCTTTACCTGTGATATTAAAGAAATAAAAAGGTCAAGATTTACATTAAGGCGTGTCCCAAATGCAAATTTTGAACTCATTTGAATGGTGTGCTGAGCTGACCTTTCCAGACAAATATCTTGCCATTGGAACCATGGTCCAAGATGTAGCAGTCGGTGGACTGCAGTGCACTCTGGGAGAATGGGTTTTCTTCAGCCACCAAAGTGACAGACATACCCCCACTGGCATCTGAGACCTAAGCAATAATGACCACCATATTTTTAGGTTCACGCAAAAATGAAATTAGCCCATGATTTACTTACCCTCAAGGCATCCTGGGTGTATATAAATTTGTTTTTTAGGCAAATTCAATCGGAGTTACATTACAAAATGTTCTGACGGTTTGTAATGGCAGTGGGCGGGTGTTTTTGTTCAACGGTCCAAAAGAAGTTTAATAAAGCGCATCCATCCATACGACATACGACAGTTAGCGGAAGTTAGAGAAAACTGTTTCTAACTTTTTATACATGGATATTTTTCATACAAAAACACCAACTCGTTACAGGAGGCCTTTATTCAGTACCTGGAGCCGTATGAGGCATATTTTATTATGGATGCACTTTACTGGACTTCTTTTGGACTGTTGAACGAAAACACCCACCGCCATTATATAGCGTTTAAGAGCTAGGATATTTTTATATAAATTTGATTGGAATAGTCTAAAAGAAGAAATTCTTATGCACCTAGAATGCCTTGGGTGAGTAAATCATGGGCTAATTTTCATTTTTGGGTAAACTAACCCTTTAAGCCATTTTGTTAAGTTTTTAATCTAAAAAAGGGGTAACCTATAGCTTGCTGTACCTTGTACAATTTTGCAGACTTCCTGTTGGATGCATCAGTCTTGGTGTCTTCCGCCTGTGCTTCAGGAAGATCAGGCTTTGGTCCAAGAATCTGACAAAATATAGTAAAGCATTTGCATTCAGAAAATAATACTGAATACTTACTATAAGCAAGAAGACGCTACACCACTTTTGCCCTGATTTTTGGTTGGTTTGTAGTCTGGAAAATTCAACACTCCTTGAGGTTGTCGGAGCCAGTTCAGTCAAATATTATACGTTCAATATTTTACAAACCGTTAATCCTAGCAATAAGGCATTGTCTCTATGTGAGCTTATTGTGTCCATAATTACTTGATGATCTTGTAGTATATGATATTCAGTTGTAAAATAATTGATGCCCAGGTCTTCTCTGTAACATTTACAAAAGTTGTAACCTACAGTTGAAGTCAAAAGTTTACATATACCTTGCAGAATCTGCAAAATGTTAATGATTTTACCAAAATAAGAGAGATCATACAAAATGCATGTTATTTTTTATTTAGTACTGAACTCAAAATATTGCATAAAAGACCTTTACATATAGTCCACAAGAGAAAATAATAGTTTTTTAGAATTTATAAAAATGTTTATATACGCTTGATTCTTAATACTGTGTTACCTGAATGATCCACAGATGTGTTTTTTGTCTAGTGAAATTTGTTCATGAGTCTTTATCTTGAATAGTTAAACTGCCTACTGTTCTTCAAAAAAAATCCTTCAGGTCCCACAAACGATTTTTTAGCATTTTGTGTATTTGAACCCTGATTTTGAGATCCATCTTTTCACACTGAGGACAACGAGAGACTCGTATGCAACTATTACAGAAGGTTCAAACGCTCACTGATGCTTTAGAAGGAAAAGCAATACATTAAGAGACAGGAATGTAAACTTTTGAACTAAATGAAGGTGTACATTTGTCTTATTTTGCCTACATATCATTTTATTTTTCATTTAGTACTGCCCTTCAGAAGATACATGTTTCCTAGAAGAGCATCAGTGAGTGTTTGAACCATCTGTAATAGTTGCATATGAGTCCCTCAGTTGTCCTGGGTGTAAAAAGATGGATCTTAAAATCATACAGTTATTGTTGGAAAGGGTTCAAATACACAAAAATGCCAAAGAATTTGTGGAACCTAAATTATATTTCTGGAGACCAGTGGGCAGTTTAACTGTTCAGGACTCAAACAACAACAACAACAACAACAACAACAAAAAAAAAAAAAAAAAAAAAACACAGCTGTGGACCATTCTGATAACAACACAGTATTAAGAATCAAGCG
Organism: Garra rufa; assembly: GCF_049309525.1. Taxonomy (NCBI): domain Eukaryota; kingdom Metazoa; phylum Chordata; class Actinopteri; order Cypriniformes; family Cyprinidae; genus Garra; species Garra rufa. The sequence continues at coordinate 19,162,041 of NC_133365.1, forward strand.
TATGTAAACTTTTGAACGGGGTCATTTTAATAAATTCAACTATTATTTTCTATTGTGGACTATATGTAAACATCTTTTATGTGCAACATCTTATTCAGGTCAGTACTACATAAAAAAATAACATGCATTTTGTATGATCCCTTTTATGTTAATTATTAACATTTTGTAGAATCTGCAAGGTGTGTGTAAACTTTTGACTGCAACTTAATATCAAAAAGGAATCAATGAAACATCTTTCTTTTATTATACTAACCGCTAGTATCTTCTCATTTTCTGATCCTTCTTCACATACAAAGAGTTTTGCTCTCCCACAACGTTCATTATCACGAATGTCTTTGGAAACGCTGGTGGCCTTCAGTCTCTCAAACTGGTTACACTTGGACCCACACCACTGATATACCTCCTGGTGCAAGTGTAAGAGAAATAGCATGAAGAATACATGGAATACCTTATGATAAAATGCAAAACATTTATTCATCATCATTTTTTACCTGTCCTAAGTCTAGGATGAAGCAGTCACCATTGTTAAAGCTGTCCCAACTCACAGGTACCTCAATGGCCCGGACTACACGTCTTCCACTCACATGGAGAACTCGCTTCACATTCACTTCACCAGTTACGTGTTTGAATCCAGAGGCAACTCCACCTTGCTGAAGAAATTAAAAGCAGTTTGATAAGAAAGTATCCAGATACATTTATATGCATTGTAAGCATATTAACTCCACCCACCATGTATTTAAGTCCTGTTTTGAAGTAGCCTACAAAGGTTTTTGACTCATGCCCCTGGACTTCTCTGTACTGGATGGGTTTTCCTCCAAGGAAGTCATCCATTTGGACAGTGAAGATAGCAGCTGCCCCACTCTCATCCATTGAGCATGCATCACCTGAAAACGCCAATGTTCATAAACAGGTTTTCAGTGAATATGCACACCATTTACTGAATGCACAGAGGAATTTACATGTACAGTCTCACCTATCCAGAAGTGAAGGTCATACTGTAGGTTTCCAGAGTTTTGCTTTATGGTGTTGAGGATTAGGTAGGTATCGCCTGTGTAGAAGCCACCATAAAGATTCTTCGGGACAGGCACCAAATCCATGTTTTCAATCCTCCACACCTGCAGGCCTGCCTGCTTCCCTGCCTTCTCAAATTCAGGGTGGTTTACCATGGTGCTGTTTGAAAACAACAACTATTGTAACAGCCATACACAATAGCCATATTTTGCATGCTCTTGTGTTCCACATAGTCTATTGTCAAGAATAAGATTAAATAGAGGAAGGGTGTTGTACTTTGGTCTTCATTTCCTTTTAAATGCAATTATCAAAAGAAAACAAAGGCAGCTTCTGTCTCTTGGTTTAGAAGATTTTTTCCACATCTTTAAAATTTTTCTAATACTTCTGAATTAAAACTGTTCTCCTGGTATGAGGTGGGTGATGATATGGATAAGTCTAGTCATGCCCTCGGGCAAAGATCTCCACCCCCACTGAATGGAAAAAGCAAGAGTCACAAAGGGCGGGTCTGCCTTACTTTCTGCAGAGGTGCAACTGCACAACAATACACACTTACCTGTTCTCAAGCTCTGTGTGTCATTCAAGATTAGACAACAAAAAAAGGTTAAAGGTAAAAGTTAACCTGCTTATGTAAGTTTATTGGTTACTATAGTTATAATTTGCAGCATGTATAGAGAAAAGCATTGTTAAATACCACTGGTTTATAGCAGTTTTTTTTCCAGATAGAATAATGGATAAATACAGGAAATAATAATACTTCACCTACCCTAAATGAGTGATGCTTCAGAAAGTAAATAATTAATAGCAACATCAGCTGGTGACTGCATTAGGAAACAAATTAACGCTTCTCTGTACTAAAAAATGCTTTGGAGATAGACCTACCTGCTGGGTAAAGCTTTTTTTAAGGTATTATCTGCAGATGAATCTTGGACGACAGCTGTAGTTCGAGCACTGAGCTTCCGCAGGTACTGGGAGTAATATTTCAACAGGTTTGTCTCATTTGCAAATGAAACCCCACCTCTTATTAATCTACGGTGCCCGCCAGGGGACACCTTCGGTTCACTTATGTTTGTCGTGGCCACGACATATAAACTCGTGGGAACATGATATTATGTTGTGGCCACGACAAACATAAGTGAACCGAAGGTGTCCCCTGGCGGGCACCGTATTAATCAGCTCTACGAGCGTGCATTTTCTTCCGTAAAACACACACACACACACACACACACACACACACACACACACACACACACACACACACACACACACACACACACACACACACACTTATGTTTACTTAGCTTTCGAAATGGGGACATTACATAGACTACTAATATTTTTATATACAGATAGTTATACATTTTCTAACGTAAACCTACCCCTCAGAAAACTTTCTGCATTTTTACAATTTTCTTTTACTTTATTTTTATACCAGTTCACATTTCTGATTTTTGGAGTACAAATTTGCCCCAAAATATGATTAAGTATATACACACACAAACACAGTTTGCGGTATATTATATTCTATAATACAATATTTAAGTTTAAATGCACAGTAAATGTTATTCAGTTATGTAAGGTTTGATCGCATCAGTCATAGTAAAGGAGACACTTTGCCGTGTGCCATTATATGTATATAAAGGTTTTGTTTTAAAAGAGTGTGCAGAATTCAACGTGTGTATATTTTGTCCACTCATAAATGTAAAGGAAAAAGCAAAACATTAAATGAAACAGCTGAATTGCTCAAGATAATATGCAAAAAATGTCAAACCATTGCCTTGGCCAGCAAATATTGCAACTAAAATTATATATTTATGCTTATTTAAAACATGTGGCATTTATGAAAAACACACTTTGTGGCTTTTTTTTAGAAAAGCTTCTCCCTTGGTTTTGTTGTTGAACAGTGTCATCCATTTTTGAGGAAGCACTGTTGGTCCAGTAAAGGGTGTGTTTATGGCAAGGTTGCCAGATTTTCACAATAAAACCTGCCCAATTGCTACTTAAAACTAACCCACTAGCTTTTTGGAGGGGGTCCCCTAGTAAGATTCGCGTTCTGTTGGGTAAAATATATGTTTTTAGTGGGGTTCCCCTGGTAAAATTTGTATTCCAGGGGCTTAATACTATATACTACACGCTATACTACAAGAGGTTACAGGGGGAAATGGATATAAGCGTAGGCTTAAACCAAATGCTGTACCGCCAATTTTGCCCACAAAGAGTCTAAACGCACCGGGATATCGAGTGAAATCCATCCTGAGAAACTCCTTCAGTGGCTGCAGCGTTATGACAAGTGTTGGCATGTTTACATCATTTGTAAGCTCTTTCAGTAGTTGTGGTCTGCTAGCCTCATTAGGGCTAAAGTGGAGAGAACACAGACGCGGGTCTTCAGGAAGTTTTATTCGTCCACAGGCATCTTCCCATTCGTTTCTCCTCTTCCTATCTCCAGGAAAGCAGTGAAGACTTACATTGCTTCTTTTGTTGCCCTTTGACTGAAAATTACAACCAAAAGACACTAAATGTGGCATTGTACCTGTGTTTTATTTTTGTGTTGTATTGTGGTAAAAATATTATTATCATGGTGCCACAGCCATCAGATCGCATATTTCATTCGATAACCTGGTGCGTCTAGGCCAGGGGTCACCAAACTAGATCCTGGAGGGCCGGTGTCCTGCAGAGTTTAGCTCCAACTTGCCTCAACACACCTGCCTGAAGGTTTTAAGTAGCTCTATTAAGACCTTGATTAGCTGGTTCAGGTGTGTTTGATTAGGGTTGGAGCTAAACTCTGTAGGATACCGGCCCTCCAGGACCGAGTGTGGTGACCCCTGGTCTAGACTGTTTGTGGGGAAAATTGATGCTACAGCATTTGGTTTAGGCCTACACTTATATCTGTGATCTTCAAATTAATATTTTGTATTCTGATTGTGTTGCAGTAGAAATAGCGTAGCTCAGTGCCAGTAACTCACCGAGTGCAATTGTTCTACATAATCAAAATAATGGCGGGCCCCATAGTGCAAAATATGTATATAACAATGTGTTTTTTTTTAAATTATGTAAATCTTTCATGGGTTTTCTACTACATATTTCAGCGAGAGACATAATTTACGCTTTATTAAGCTATACAAGTCTTAATACCCAGGGTTCCCTTGCCTTTAAAGTAGGCCAATTTCGCGGGAAAGCCGCGGACTTGGCAACACTGGTGTATGCTGTATCTCCAGTAGAGGTGAGTGTAGTGTAGTGCAGTGCAGTGGACTGTTGCTCCAGTAGAGGTTGCTGCTCTCACTGTTTTCACCACAGCAGCACTTTTAGAGGAAGAAAGCGGCCGGACGGCTTACACACGCCGAGACCAACCCAAACCTCCAAAAACCACTTGAATTTATATTTTAGGTAAAGGATACACACATGACAAGATGCATTTCACAGTTTTGCGCTTCAAATGGTTGGATACCAACGGCTGACACTGTTTTTAAACGCTTTACGAGTCTCATTTTGGGAGTAGCTGTTAGCTTTAGCATCTCTGGGTTTGGTTCAGCGCGAGGTCAGCTAACGCTAACTAGCCCTTTAATGCTTTACATTAACTCATTTATCCCCTGAAATGCGACACGGAAACGCAGGTACCGCTGGGTTACGCGTTAAAATAGCAGTTGGGAGGTATTTTTTATTAGGTGTGGTCTAGCATATAGCTGCGAAACCTTTGACAGGAGTGTGATTAGCTGATTAGTCAGTCATGGCGCTGGCTGATTGTAGAGCTGCAGTCAGTGTTTATGCTTCTTTAGCTCAGTGTCACGTTACTGTGTTCCTGTATTTCAATTGACATAACTCGTGTTTGCTTATCATTTCTAAATCGTTATTATCTTGAGTTTGTCTTGAACGCTCACTGCCGAGGTTAGGCTAACTTGGGGAGGAAAAGGGAAATGTGTCTTTATAGACAATAGTAGGACAGCCGGTCAGCTGAGCGCTTGCTGGATTGCTGTCAGTGTGGTTTCATTTGCTGGTAATGCCGTTTATTAGCTTTTTTGCGACTGTTTATGAGTTAATGTGTAATTTAAGCTTGTAATCATTTTTCTTTTCGCTTTCCAGAGCAAAAATGACGACTGCACCATATAACTATTCCTATATTTTCAAATACATTATTATTGGTAAGTGAGCAGTTTGTTTTTCACTACGTGTGCGCCGTTTTATAAAACATATATGTTATATGAATGTTTCATAATTTTTAATGTGTTATATTTTGTCATGTGTATGATTTATAGGTGACATGGGGGTTGGAAAGTCATGTTTACTCCACCAGTTCACAGAAAAGAAATGTAAGTGCTAAGAATGGTATTGCACTAAAACAAAGCAACAGTGTTTTTTGAGATACAGGCTCACATACTAGTAATATCACAATTTTTGAATAAATAATTTTTGTACAATACTGTGAAAAGCACCAATATTCAATTCAATATAATTTTTGATACCACATTGAAAAACTGCTGCATCATAAGGGCATAAAATCACTAAGTTAATTTACCTTTGAACGTAATCATAAAAAAATATGCATTCAATTTTAACTTATTTTCCTATGAACTGTTGTCTGAGATTCCTTAGGCCCAATAGTTTAATATTTAATAGTAATAATATGTCTTTAAATATATATTAGTATTATTACTTCCAAGACAGAAGTATATTATTTTTGTACTTCTGTACTGTAAAGTAAAAAAATAAATCATAAGTATTATTTTACTTTGCACTGCTGTAGTAAAATTATAATACTTTTTGTAATTTGCAAGAGTTAAAGTCTCAAGCTTTTGCTTTGGTGGAAAACTGCAGAGAAAACTTTTAATTTTCTGTGACAATAGAAAATTGACAGATAACTACAAATTGCAACTCTTGTGAAAAGCTGTAATGATCTGTCCACAAAAATGGAGATTAAAGAATGTGAAAACAAAGCATAAATGCTTTGTTGTGTGAGATAAAGTTCACAGTATTTACTGTTAATCGAGCTATTCTAAATGCTAAAATTACCAGATAATAAGCTATTGTGGAAAAGTAGTATTGAAACTGTTTCAAGTAAATAAATATCTGTTTATTAAAAGAAAACTGTAGATTTGACAACATTAACATTCTACGGAATTGGTTCAAAAAGTTGGAAATGTTTACAAATTTTATATGTATGCAAATTGTGTAACATATAAGGTACACATTTCTAGTAATTGTGCAGTTAATTCTTATATTGTGGTTTTAGAAAGTTTTGTAATATTTGTCCTCTCCTCAAAAAAGTGTGCCTAATTATAGAAAAATGGTTTTCGGTAGTGATGTTTTTTAAAGTTACACACAGATTTTTTTAGACTTTTGAACACATTTACCTCTAAATGATGGGGCCGATCTACTCACCATGTAGATATAAGAGAGAGACGGTATTTCCTGATCATAAATGTAGGGGTGTAGTTAAAATCAGTCTCAGCCAATGAACTTCAAAATAGTAGCAGTGACATGAAAATGCGGGACACATGAAGTTTCATAATTTACAAAGAAACTAAAAAAAAATACATAGTTTTGAACTCCTCTTTAAAAATAAAGATATTTTTATTAAAAAAAACATTGGAATAAAAGGCAAACATTTCAATATTATGTTTAGTTGAAATGTAGGGTTTGAATACTTTTTTTAAATGTGTTTTTTGGTTGTGGGACAGCAGTTTCCACCAGTTCTGTAGAATGGCTAGCCTTTTTATGTTGATTATTGATCACAAATCTGTCCATCTGTCATTATTTTAAATGGAAAGTCTTTTTATTTATGTTATTCTAACATGCATATCTTTGTCTCTTTTTAGTTATGGCCGACTGTCCTCATACAATTGGCGTTGAGTTTGGCACACGGATAATCGAAGTGAGCGGGCAGAAGGTGAAGCTTCAGATTTGGGACACTGCAGGGCAGGAGAGATTCCGCGCCGTCACACGCAGCTACTACAGAGGAGCCGCCGGGGCCCTCATGGTGTATGACATCACCAGGTAGACCAATATTCTGTTCAGATCGCATTGAACTTAAATGTTTGCATCTACCTTTTGATTTGCACTTATTATCATTTTAAATATGCGATTTATGTTGTTTGCAGGCGAAGCACGTACAACCACCTCAGCAGCTGGTTGACTGATGCCAGGAATCTCACCAACCCCAATACTGTAAGTTCATTAGCTACAGTAACAGTCCAAAGTTGGTAAATGATGCCTTTGCATCTCCATTCGAGTGAATGGTGTTGGAGCTTCATACATATTTTAACTGCAGATGTGGTTTGCACAAAGACCAAACTTGAGCCTTTGTAAGACAATCTGAATCTTTCCTCAGGTGATCATCCTAATTGGTAACAAAGCAGACCTGGAAGCCCAGCGTGACGTCACATATGAAGAGGCCAAGCAGTTTGCTGAAGAAAACGGTAAGGTCGTTGGTTAAAAAGAAAATGCAACTTTCATAATTACAGCAAAAATATTGGTAATCGTGTTTATGGAAGGGGAGCCTTCAATTTAAAAATGATTGAAAACCACTGATCTAGTCCTAATGTTTTTGTTAAAGAAATAGTTCACTCAGAAATAAAAATTTGCTGAAATACATACACACCCTTAGGCCATCTTAGATGTGGATGAGGTTGTGTTTTCATCAGAACAGATTTGGAGAAATTTAGCAATGCACTACTTGCTCACCAATGGATGCAGTGCAGTGAATGGGTGCCGTCAGAATGAGAGTCTAAACAGCTGATAAAACCAATATTCCACACTGACTTCAGTCTGAAACATCCATCGTTAAGGTGTTTTAACCTTTAAAATGTCAGTTATTGCTAAAATACTTAATCTATAATAATGCTTTCTCCAGTCAAATGAATGAGAAGGTGTGTTCAAACTTTAAACTTTTGGTCTGTACTGTATATTTTTCTGCTTATTAAAGTTTTTACTCTACATTTGTGCAGTTTTCAGTGGGTTAGTGATATTTAAAAAATATCACTAACCCACTGAAAACTGCACAAAAAAAAAAAAATATATATATATATATATAAATATTTTTTAAATGGGTTTTTATACAAAAACTGTTTTTTTTTAATGTAAAATTCACTTTACAAAAACACCCACATTTCTAACTTTAATTCATGGGGATAACATGGATAATTTCACATGGTTTAGCGTAAGATTTTGCCCATCTTTTGGAAAATCAAGTTTTAAAAGTAAAAAAAAACAGCTCCACTATTTGCTATTTGCTAATTGACCACTTGAAATATATTTTTTCACAAGTTTTTTTCAGTTGAATTCATATCTACAGTACAGACCAAAAGTTTGGACACCTGAATGAGAAGGTGTGTCCAAACTTTTGGTCTGTACTGTATATTTTTTTTTACTGTTTTCGCTTTTAAACCATGATTGATCTGTGCATATTTTTCTCCTAATTTAGAAGAGATGAATTTTACTGTAAAAAGCAAAATTATGGCTAGACTCAAATTTAACAGTTTGAAGTTAAAATGTGTTAATGATGGGTTATGTTTATTGCAAACACATAGCTTTTTGCTTTACAAGACATTAATTGATGTACTAGAGTCATGTGGGTTATTATAATTGTTATTATTGTTTTTATCAGCTGTTTGGACTCTTAATTTTGATGGCACCCATTCATTGCAAAGGATCCATTGGTGACCAAGTGATGTAACGCTACATTCCTCCAAATCTGTTCCAATAAAGAAACTAAATTAGCTATATCCTGGATGGCCTTTTAGCAAATGTTAAATTTTTGGGTTAACTATTACTTTTAACCGAACTACAGTGGTGGCCAAAAGTATTAGAATACTACTATTTTCACCAGCTGAAATGTGGTTTTAAGTCTGTTATTTCTATCTTTTGCTATATTGTGTCAGTAGGAAATATCAGTTTACATTTCCAAACATTCATTTAGCCATTCATTGTAATAATCCAGTAAGATTTCTTGTTTGCACAAGGAGTCTGATAACAACCAGTGCTCCACACAGACATCTGATCTCACCCTCATCCAGTCTATCTGAAACGACATAAAGAAACTGACCAAACTGAGACAGGCAAACACAGAACAACTGTGACAATGTCAACAATGTCTCTACAATGCTTCAAAAAACCTTCCTGCAAAGCTACAGTACTTTTAAAGTTTTAGGCACTATCAAGGATGCTATCAAAAAATGGCATAAATACATTTTGTTTATCAATTAACTTCTATTAACTAAATTAAATTGGCATTTGGTGTGACCATCCTTTGCGTTTAAAGAAGTTCACTTCCAGAACAAAAATGTACAGATAATTTATTTACCTCCTTGTCATCCAAGATGTTCATGTCTTTCTTTCTTCAGTCATGAAGAAATTGTTTTTTGAGGAAAACATTTCAGGATTTCTCTCCATATAGTGGACTTCTATGGCCCGCAAGTTTGAACTTCCAAAATGCAGTTTTAATGCAGCTTCAAAGGGCTCTAAACGATCCCAGCTGAGGAAGAAGGGTCTTATCTAGCGAAACGATCATTTATTAAAAACAAAAAAACGGACAATTTATATAATTTTTAACCTCAAATGCTCATCTTGTCTAGCTCTTTGTGTACTCTGTGTATTCCAGTTCAAGGCAATTAGGGTTTGTTGCATTTTCTCCAACTTTAAAATGATCATATATTGCTGCAGAAGTATCAACCCAGTGTTTACAAAGTGATGCAAAGCAGAAAATGAGATGGGAGTTTTTCGACCTACCCTAACTGTCTCGAACCGGAATACACAGAGAAGACGAGCATTTGAGGTTAAATAGTATATAATTTGTCAAATAAAAACAAAACAAAAAACATTGCTTCACTAGATAAGACCCTTCTTCCTCGACTAGGATTGTTTAGAGCCCTTTGAAGCTGCATTGAAACTGCATTTTGGAAGTTCAAACTCGCGGACACCATAAAGGTCCACTATATGGAGAGAAATCCTGAAATGTTTTCCTCAAAAAAAAAAAAAAACTATTTCTTTACGTTTTTGTTGTTTCTTCATGTCATTCCAGATAGGCTGGATGAGGATGCGATCAGATCTCTGTGTGGAGCACTGGCTGATGTCAGACTCCTTGTGCAAACACAAATGTCACTGGATTATTACAATTGATGGCAAAGTAAATGTTTGGAAATGTAAACACTACAGCAAAGATCGAAATAACTGACTTAAAACCATTTTTAGCTGGTGAAAGTACTAGCGTAACTATAGTTTCAGTTTAAAGTGATAAAGCAGTTTACGGTTGAATTGACTGTAAGGCAAATACTTTGTAGAACACTCCATGCTCACTTTCGCATCTCCTATTTTTTTCAGGTTTGTTATTCCTTGAGGCAAGCGCAAAAACGTAAGTAGACTGTTTACACTTTTGTCTGTTAAATGTACTTCATATTTCAGTCCTCTTTAGCATCTCTGCATATGTCCGTCCAACAGAGGTGAGAATGTGGAGGATGCGTTCCTCGAAGCCGCAAAGAAGATCTACCAGAACATTCAGGACGGCAGCCTGGACCTGAACGCGGCCGAGTCGGGGGTCCAGCACAAGCCCACGGCTCCCCAGGGCGGGCGGCTCAACAGCGACGCACAGCCCCAGAAGGAGGGCTGCAGCTGTTAATGACCAAGAAGACTTCACTTTCTCTCTTTCTCTATTCCTTCCTGTCCCACATCCCACCTCTGCCTCCCTCTGTATCTAAAAGCCTCTCCCCTTATCCGGTATGATTGCTCATGGAGTCTGGGGGCCAGATGGCTCTGCGTGATGATGGAGGTGTAACATAATTCATTCCCTCCTTACTGCTCTCTTCTTCCCCTCCTCCCTTCTTCTCCTCTGTCTTCCCTCACTTGTTTTGCTTGTTTCTCATACGCACACATCCCAGTGCTCCCAGCAAGCACTCGAGGGAGGACGGCTCCTCCGCTGAACACTAATCCCGAAGAGAGAAGATGATTGTCGATAAACTGAAGAAATGCTGGGTTTATCCTTTACAGACGTGATGTGCATAACTATAAACTAAACATCTCATGTACAGGAGCTGTCCGAATACTAGCGTAATGTAAATGAAACGGAAATATTGGCAAACGTTATTCGTGTTGACAAGATGTCAAGTGGTCAGGAGGATATGCATCGACATTGTATGTAACATTGTTTTGTTAAAAAATCTAAAACTCAAATATTGTATTCTGTTTTAAATTAGAGTTTTTGCAGTTTCACATTCGATCACCAAATATTTATCCCTGTTTGTACCTATTCAGGAAATAATATACATGTACTATACAAGATTAGTATTGTTTTGAGAAGATTCTCAATGGAAGGTCCATTGTTAAAAAAAAAAATCAGTTGATTCAGACACAGTTATTTTAACTTAGTAACTGTTATAGTAATATATTAAAAAGGACGGGACGCATTTTACGTCCCGAAGAATGTTTTCCGCACTTTGCAGTTTTGATTTGGTTTTCCGAGGGCCTGAAGCTTGTTACTGAGGTCTAAAGTCTGCCGTACTATGAGGTTTCACATCCCCTTGAGCGTCCGTAAATATTTCAACAGAACGGACTGACAGGAAAATCACGTACTGAACGTTCAGGCCCTGCAAACCCTCATCATATCAAGATATTAATATTGTTTTTACATAATTTCAGTTGCCTTATGATATGCTTTGTTCACTCTGATGTGCTGCCCGTTTTATTCATAGTCCTCGTTTAGCTTTTATCAAAAGAATTCCAGCGATTCACTTGTAATAGAGATTTTGCCTTTTCAAAAGCATTCCATTAAATTGATTTCCAAACACTGATCATGTTTTTGCGCTGAGCTGAGTTTCTTAAAGGTTTCTTAAGCATGATGCATGATACAACTGCTTTTAAAGATGTCATGGTTTCCCCCAATTCTATTGGAGAAAATAATTTCTCGAAATTTATGCATATGTAACAAATAGGCCACCACAGCATGAGAAACATCATTGTGGGGAAACTCGGACCAGATCTGATTAAAAAAACCCAACAACTTAAAATGGGCCGATGTGACAACCAGCAGTTGTTTCTATTTCTATAGATCAGGCAAGGCAAAAACGAGCACTCCAAATACGTTTTTCTTTTCTATTAAATTCGTGTATTATGGTAGATTTTAGATGTGTTGTTTTGTAAACTGAAAATCCATTTTTAATTTGCTCCTACTCTGTCTTGCTTTTTTCACATCTTAATGACATCTGCAAAAATTAATCTTCTGCTCAATTCTGTCTTCTGTAAGTGACTTTTGTTTGTAATTATGTTAATAAAGACAATACTGTAGACTGTGTTTTTGTCTACATACACGACCGCACTGTATATGAGCAATAATTAGAGATGAGAAAATTCAAGAAATTGTATTGCACACTTAATTTAAGCTGTATTTGATTTGAGACAAACTGTATATAAAGAGAAGTGCTGTAATAAATCCTCTGCATATCTTGGCTTTGAATACAAGGTCAAGGAATACAGTCGTGTAAAAATGAGCTCATTTCAGAGCACAGGCTGTTTTTTTGCAACAACATGAGACATCAAACCTTCCATCCTGCATCTGTTTCACCTGTAAACATTGTGTACTTAAACATGAGCAAGGCACATATCAGTTAAAAATAATTACTTCATATTTCAATCAGAGGTAGAGAATAAACTTTCACCATCTTTTTACCTCAAGTTTCAGTTTCCTTATTTGTGTATGGAAAGTGCTGATGCCAGGCTATTTTTTTGGCATAAAGGAGACTGAAACACATCCAGCCTGTGCTGAACTGAACCAGGAAGTCACAGAGACATCTTGTGGATTTGGCTCAATGGTCTCTCTGTGCTCTTTTCTGGTAGACGCGGGTTTAATCAAACTGCTCCTCTGATAACATCTGTGCTCCTCTGTAACCACCTGCTTTCATAAGCTGACAGAAATAATGGAAATGAGTTCCGACTGGTTACTTTTCTGCATATGCAAATGTCTGCTCATGTCAACACAAAAGGATCAGTGGAGCGTTGTTTCTGATCAATTACATTGGCATGCTTTGGCAGAGCTTCCTGGTCACTTAAATAATAGGAGTCTTTGGAAGAGTTGCCGAGGAGCTGGTCCAGTTTGTCCACATGTCTGCGCAGACCCTGGATGCTGCCTTCAGTCTGCAGTCTGCGCTGACTCAGAGCCTCCTGCTGAGAGAACATGCGCCTGCGCAGCTGAACCTAAACACCGTAGACAAATCTTCTTAGACAAACAACAAATCAATGTCTTAAAGTTTGTTACCTTATCGAATGAAGATTTTACTGTACCTTCAAGTGGTCCTCCTGCTGCCTCAGTCTCTCCCTCAGCGCTTCACCTCGCCACTGTTCATCCTGTTTGTAGGAAATTATCAACATTTACACTTTTGGCTGCATCTCAACTTCTTGTATGGCTTAATATAACAAATGATGGCTCTTACTGAAATATGTAGTAGAAAACCCATGAAAGATTTACGTTTAATACATATTTTGGACTATGGGGGGCACCATTATTTCAATGACGTGAAATAGCTGCACTCCGTAAGCTACGGCCGCTGCCTGTTGATATTTTTACCGCTACACAACACGGAAAATAAAATACCCATACGATGCCACATGGTGTGGCTTTTCGTTGTAATTTTCAGTTGAACTGCAATGAGAAGTTATGCAAGTCTTCACTGCTTTTCTACTACATATTTCAGTAAGATACATCATTTATGTTATATTAAGTCCCAATACAAGGTATTCCCTTAAAAAATGTTGGTAATCAAACAGTTTCAGTTCCAACTGGCTTCAGTTGTATTTTTTTTTTTGTGCGTGCATACAACTGAAGTCAAAGGCAAACAAATGGTTTGGTTACCATCATTCTTCAAAATATCCTTTATTTAATTTTTATTTATTGAGGGTGGGTAAATTATGACAAAATTTCCTTTAAGAAAAGTGAATTTAAATAAGAAATATTTAGATTTAGTTGTTAAAGGTTTAGTTCACCTAAAAATTAAAATTAGCCCATTATTTACTCACCCTCAAGCCATTCTAGGTGGATGACTTCCTTCTTTCAGACGAATCCAATCGAGTTATATTAAAAATTATCCTGGCACTTTCCAGCTTTACAATGGCATGGGCGGGTATTTCTTTTCAACAGTCCTAAACAAGCCCATTAATGTGCATCAATCCATAAAAAAATAGTGCTCCACATGGCTCTGGGGAATGAATAAAAGCCTCCTGTAGCAAATCAATGCGTTTTTGTAAGAAAAATTTCCATATTTCAAAACTTATACAACACTGTTGTACGTGGAGGCAGCTCCAGGCGGATGACGGCGTTGTGTATGCACCTGTGAGTCTCGTGAAAACCAATGTTTGTTTACAGGAGCAAAGGAAGCAAAGTTTCCTTACTTTAGCAAAGAAAAACCTGTCTCCTCTTGGGTTATATCGAAATCCATCGGCATTTTTCGTTACAATTCGTGACCGGTGCTTTGTTTACGTCTCTCCACTGCATGTTTGCATTCGCATTCTAAATGGCATGTGCGCAATGTCGACGTCATACGTCATCCGCCCAGAAAGGCTTCCATGTACAACCAGTTGGCGCAGTCTAGAGAAAAGTGATTATGTTTTTAATATGGATATTTTTCTTACAAAAACACATTGATTTGCTACAGGACGCCTTTATTCACCCCCCTAGAGCTGAGTGAGGCACTTTTTTATTATGGATGGATGTGCTTTATTGGACTTTTCTTTGGACTGGTGAACAGAAACACCCGTCCATGCCATTATAAAGCTTGGAAGAGCCAGAACCATTTTTAATGTAACTCCGATTGGATTCACCTGAAAGAAGTCATATACACCTAGGATGCCTGGAGGGTGAGTAAATAATGGGCTAATTTTCATTTTTGGGTGAACTAACTCAAGTTAAACATTTTAACCTCTTTTAGTGCTTGATTTGTTTTACTTTAAATTGTAGCTTTTTAATTTTTAAATAACTTTTGCTAAGGTTACACCTGTCGACCTTCGAAAATGGAGACTTTCGAAAACGCTGTAGACCCCATTTTAGTTGTAAAACTCTGGGGTTGCGTTTCGGTGTAAACGGACCAAAACGGAGACTTTTGGAAATGACCACGTGGCTGCCCACACATTTGCTCTGCGTATCCTTGATGACCGTGTAAACAATAACATCATTTCAGAGGTGCATTTACAGTATACTACAGTATTTTTACACCCCAAGGAATAACAGTCAATTTTATCACGGTTATTTCTCTTACATAAGACATCCTTGATGACGTATGCAGCCTGAATGGTCATGCGACATGCATTTTCGGTTGTGTAGTGTAGACGAAGATCGTTTCTGAAACGCTTTAAAAACGCAAGTGTAGACGAGGATCGTTTCCATTTTAAAATGCTGTTTCAAAATGAAAACACACTAGTGTAAACAGATATTCTGTGCATTTTTACCCATATCTCCCATACTAAAACACTTCTTTAAAAGTGCCATAGAATGCATTGATACAATTTTTTAAATTGTTCTCTGATATCTACCTAGAAGGTATATGGCATAGGAAAGGGCAAAAATTCTCTAGAAACAGTTTTACAGGTCCATTTACAATCATAGGATTTGTCCATAGAACGAAATGGTCTGTTATATCCATTATTAGGAAGTTTCATGAATAATAATGATGAGCTCTGCTCTGATTGGCTGTTTCACAGAGCGGCTCATTTCAGTAGCTGGCACATGGAGGAAAATATATATTTAATCACGGAGCCCAAGCCGCTGTTAATATGCGGGTCATTGTAACTGCCATTTGAATGCACGATCATTTTACTTTAACTTTTGAGATTTGCAATTGCATCTGAACTTCTAATGATTCGGCTATGCAAATGTTGTATTAATGATCATGACTATAACGTTTAACTATGCCAAGGTAAATACAGTTTTCCATTCTATGGCACCTTTATGAAGTGCATAGGATAAGGCTCACCGTAGTGTTGTATGCTGGGTTCCCCACTGATAGTGTAACACCCGGATGGTTCTCTTTCAGGCTGTCTGTGTCTGAGACACTAGAGGGCGACTCCAGGTCCCTTACCCCACTGTCAAGCTCCGCTTTCACCTGTGACCTCACAGAGCGCACACTGTCCTTGATCTCATGTAGCCGAGTGTTGCCCTCCTCTTGGCTCTGCAGCTGAAAGAGGCATGTGACAGTCCTTCATCTTCCTCATATTCACTGATAAGCACCACATGTGCTTCAGAAATGATTTCAGCCCAAACAAGCAGAACAAGTAGAACAAATATGTTTATCTGCGACAGATCTATTACAGCAAACAGATGTGGTGTGTTACAGTGCTATTTCCTGTTTGTACCTTGTCTTTGAGGCAGAGCAGCTCTTGGGAAATGGTTCTAAGCTGTTCCTGCAGTATTCTGGCTTGTTTATGGCTTTCTTGAGCGGCTTTTTCCACAGTCAGCAGATCCCTCTGGAGCCGTACACGCTCCTGAAACAAGCTCAAGTTAGGCTGCTGGCTATTAACTATAGCAAAACACACAGCTGGAGGCGAGCTTTGTATAAATAAAGGGAGGTTGAAATAATAATTCAGCATAGCATACCCATTCATGATGGTATCACATCTAATTCTGTTGATTCACTGCTTTATGAAATTTGACAGTCTCATTTCTCCTAGTCTTTTTAAATATTTTACAAGCACTTGTTTAAATTGGCTATTGTTTTAATCTTAAACTTGCCAAATATCAGATTAATAAACTTGACAGTGTTGATATTCAGTAAACTATTTAACTAAAATAGCTAAAGTAAAATTAAATATAAATATTAGATGTAAAAAAAAAAAAAACTGAAAAAAAGAGAGAAATGTTGTACTGGCAACTAACTGCAATAAAATAAGTTTAAAAATGAAAAAAAAAAAAAAATATATATATATATAAGTTTTACGATTAAAACTATTATAGATGACGAAAGCACATAACGGAATTACTAAAAAATATTTACAATGAAGTACTAAAATTACATTAAAATCTAAATTTAATTTAATTAAAATTAAATTAAAAAGCTAAACTATATAATACTAAAGTAACACTGAAATAAAGCTAAATAGAAATGAAATAAATTATTTAAATAATTATTTACATATTTAATTATTTAAATATATTTTAACAGAAATAAAAGTAATTTAGCTGAAATAAAGCTAAATAAAAATGTGAAAATTAAATGTTTTATGATTAAAACTAATACAAATGACAAAAGCAAATAACAGAATTACTAAAATATTTACAATGAAGTACTAAAATTACATTAAAAATAAAAATGTAATTACATTTAATCAAACTTAAATAAAAGCTAACCAGAAATATAAAAAAACCTTGTACAAATTATAAAAAAACAAAATCATCACATAACAAATTTACTAAAACTTAAATTGTAATGTAAACCGAATAAAAAGCCAATTTAAAATATGAATACATATTATAATAGTGTATAAATAATACCAAAGTAACACTGAAATAAAGCTCAATAGAAATGAAATATAATTATTTAAATAATTATTTAAATATTACAAAAAATTTAAACTGAAATAAAAATGATTTAGCTGAAATAAAAATAATATAAAATAAAAATATAATATAAAATGAAACAAATATGTTTTACAATTAAAAATAATAGAAATGACAAAAGCACAACAGCACAACACAATACATTTACAATGAAGTACTAAAATTACATAAAAACTCAAAAGTTAATTAAACTTAATTAAAATTAAATAAATAAAAACTAAACAGAAATATTCTAAAAAGTCTAAAAAAGAACAAAATGATCACATAACAAATTCCCTAAAACTTAAATTGAAAAGAAAAAAAACCCCCACTAATTTAAAATATTAATAAATTCTATAACAGTGTAGAAATAATACTAAAATAGCACTGAAATAAACTGAACTGTCCCTTTAATACTGTTAATGCCTTTAATGCTATAGCACCTATGCAACAGCTCCATGGTCCGTAAATATAGTGCTGTTGTACTTTGGGTCTCTTGAGTTTGAGAACTGGCTCATGGACCTTTCCTGATCCTGTCCCCCACCTCTCTATCTCTCTCTCTCTCCCACTTCACTTCCTGTCTATATACTGTCCTAAAATGCCAAAAATAAATCTTTAAAAAAATTGCCAGTGTACTACTTATGTATCATTGTGCCAATACCAATACCAGTGTACCTTTTCCATTCCCTGCAGTTTTTGCCTGTTTGTGTGGCTGTGGTTCCTCTGGGCCTCCTGACGTCCCTCAGCGCTGGTCCTGTCAGACAGCAAAGCCTCCTGTAGGCGATGGGTCTCCTCAACAGCATGCTGGAGTCTAGAGTCCCGCTCGCACACCTCCTGCTCTGAACACACACTCACATTTCAGTACAACAAAGGCAAGCCGATCTGCATTATCAGGCTAAATGTAAGGGAACACGTGGTAATGTTGCTCATGCAGCTCACCTAGTTTATCCACCTGGTCTTGTAGTGCAGTGCACTGTTTGTGCTCCCTCTGCAGGTTAATTTTTGTGGCTGCGACCTGCTCCATCTGGTCCACCCTGAGTGCCAGAGCGCTTTCTATTGCCTGCAACTGGGACTGCAGCTTCTGCTGCTTCAGCCTATGCTGCTGCTCCAAATCAGTGTACTGCTGCTGCTGCACCCTCATCAACTACACAAAAACACAAATATGATCTCATTCCTTTAGGAACCCAGAAAATGACTCAAACTTGTGTCACCCACATTCTGTCTTAAACCTAATTATTTTAAGAGTTTTAAAGGTTAAGGTTCACCCAAAATGGAAAATTCTGTCATCATTTGTCATTCCAAATCCATAAAACTGGCAGTCACATTAACCATTGCTTGAGCATTTTTCACTGGCTAAACCTATGATATATTTTGTTTGGTCACACTTTATTTTAGGGACCAGTTCTCATTGCTAACTAACTATTAACTACTACTTTTGCCTCAAACTCCTAATTTGTTGCTTAAAACCGTTAGCTAGGTAGTTGTTAAGTTTACAGTTGAAGTCAAAAGTTAACATATGCCTTGCAGAATCTTTAAAATGTTAGTTATTTAACAAAATGTTTTATTTAGTACTGACCTGAATAAGATATTTCACATAAAAGATGTTTACATGTAGTACACGAGAGAAAATTACAGTTGAATTTATCAAAATTACCCCGTTCAAAAGTTTACATACACTTGATTCTAATACTGTGTTGTGACCTGAATGATCCACAGCTGTGTTTTTTTTGTTCAGTGATAGTTGATCATTAGTCCCTTGTTTGCCCTGAAGAGTTTAACTGCCTGCTGTTCTTCAAAAAAATCCTTCAGGTCCCACAAATTCTTTTGTTTTTCAGCATTTTTCGTATTTGAATGCTTTCCAACAATGACTGTATGATTTTGAGATCCATCTTTTCACTCTGAGGACAACAGAGGGACTCATATGCAACTGTTACAGAAGGTTCAAATGCTCACTGATGCTCCAGAAGGAAACACAATGCATTAAGAGCCAGGGGTTTAAACTTCGAACAGAATGAAGGTGTACATTTTTTTGCCTAAATATCATATGTGACCCTGGACCACAAAACCAGTCATAAGGTTAAATTTGACAAAACTGAGATGTATAAATCATATGAAAGCTCAATAAATAAGCTTTCTATTGATGTATGGTGTGTTAGGATAGGACAATATTTGGCCAAGATACAACTATTTGAAAATCTGGAATCTGAGGGTGCAAAAAAATCTAAATACTGAGAAAATCACCTTTAAAGTTGTCCAAATTAAGTTCTTAACAATGCATATTACTAATCAAAAATTACATTTTGATATATTTATAGTATGAATTTTACAAAAAATCTTCATGCAACATGATCTTTACTTAATTTCCTAATGATTTTTGGCATAAAAGAAAAATCAATAATTTTGACCCATACAATGTATTTTTGGCTATTGCTACAAATATACCCCAGCGACTTAAGACTGGTTTTGTGGTCCAGGGTCACATATTTCTTTCATTTATTATTACCCTTCAGAAGCTACAGAATATACTTACATTTCCCAGAAGACAAAATAAGTTAAATTTACCCTGATCTTCACATTTAGAAAGTTTCTCTTTTGCTCTTAATGCATTTTGTTGTCTTCTGAAGCATCAGTGAGCGTTTAAACCCTCTGTAATAGTTGTCCCTCAGTTGTCCTCAGAGTGAAAAGATGGATCTCAAAATTATACAATCACTGTTGGAAAGAGTTCATATACAAAAAATGCTGAAAAAAAACAAATAATTTGTAGGTACTAAAGGATTTTCTGAAGAACAGCACTGGCGGTTTAACTGTTCAGGACAAACAAGGGACTCATGAACAGCTATCACTAAACAAAAATAAACACATCTGTGGATCATTCAGGTAAAAACACAGTATTAAGAATCAAGTGTACTGGTATGTAAACTCTTGAACAGGGTAATTTTAATAAATTGTAATTTTAATAAATATCTTATTCAGGTCAGTACTAAAATAAAAATAACATGCATTTTGGTAAAATAATTAACATTTTGCAGATTCTGCAAGGTCTATATAAAACTTTTGACCTTAACTGTATTTCCTTTTCTTATCATTACTTGTTTTGTGCATAATGTAGCAATTGTATGTAAACACAATCATTCCAGTAAAGTACTTTAAGATGGAAGAGTAAGTAAATGATGACTTTTGGGTAAACTGTTGCTTTAAGATCACCCATCGTCTAGTTTCAAAGGTAAAAGATCGAAAGAAAGAAAAAAACATCTGTCAGATGACAGTGTCACTTTACCTTTTCATGTTCTTCAAGTTGTGTCTGTTTCATAACTACTTCTGCCTTGAGTTCCTGCAGCTGTTGATCCAGTCTGTCTAGCCTTTGTTGTCTCCTCCTGATCTTCTCCTCTTTCTCCTGCAGTTCGGCCTTTTGTTCCTTCTGTTGCTTCACAAGCTCGTCCTGCTGCCTTCTTGCAGCCTTCACCTCCTAAACACGAACAAGATAAACCCATTTAATGCTATGGGACAGTAATCCCCACTAGATGAGAAGCGTTTTGCTGTAAACTCACCTCTCTGATCTCATCTAACTGAGTTTGAGAATCCACCAGCAGTTTCTTCAATCTGCTCAACTCCTCTGTGGGTAAAAACAAGCATTTCAGTATGTTTATTAAAATAAACACATAAGAGCTAATGTTAAAGTAAGGCTGTTGAGTGGATACCTTCACGCTGCTGCTGCAAGGCTGCTGTGTCTCTGCTAATCTCCTGATGCTTGTCGTGTGCGTGTTTCTGCTCCTGTTGTAGTTTTTCTAGCTCAGTCTGTAGTCTAAGCAATTCAGTTTCTGCCGCCCTCGCTCTTTTCTCTGTTGCTTCCAAACACCTGAAACCAAAGCAATACAATCAATCAAAGCTACACAAATATATAACCTAAAGTGTAGATCATTGTAGAAGATTTAAAGGGGTTATGACATGGATTTTTTTTAAATTATTTTAATACATTCCTTGAGGTTTACTAATAATTTTAATAAAGTTTTTTGCACACACACAAAACAAACAAATAAGGTTTTAAGCTATGAAACTTTCAGTATGTTTTAAATGGTACAAAGACCTTTTATATGCCAAAAGATCAAGGCAAATTAGATTTCTCGAGGCATCACCCTTTTAAACAGTGAAGTTTTTAAACTGTAGTGCACTGAAGTAGTGCAAGAATTAGCCTCAAAGAGTCAGAGGTTGTGTACGGAATAACCCTATATACCCTCATCAGTCCACTAATATAGTGCATTTGAAGGACTGAATGAAAACAAGTGAGCAAATTCAGACACACAGCGCACCAGAAAGGCTGCCCCTTTTGTGTAGTTTGTGTACTACTACAGTAGTAGTGTAACAATCTTTCATGAAATCTGTCATAGAAACTACCTTGTATAAACCTAAATTAAACTATTTAATAATTAAGAACTAGGAATTGATTTTGCATGGCCCTCACAGTGTATTATGGGTATTATCTAACAATTTTGTGTACATTGTTCGTAAACTCAAAGGCTACTTTGGTTTCGGACACCACAACAAAATGTGTGAGGTCGTTGGAAGTGTCAATTTAGTTCTCTTGATGCTTTATTGCCAAATGTTTGTTCATCCAGGATGTTCCTCTCCCCTAGGCTGAGATTTAGACAAGGACTAGTAAATTACTGATTGATATTTAAATCAACCAACCACAGGTAAATATTATTTTACGAGTCATATAGGAGCAGATAAATCTGAAATTATAACTGTCGTAATGAAAATATCAGAACCACCATCAAAAAAAAGTGGCAGCGCTATTAGATATTGACACAGCAGTCTTTCCAATATGACTTAAAAGTTAAAAGATTGTTCAGACAATGACAAAGTATGTTTGAAATGTTCCACAGTTACCTCTGAGCATGTGTCCGTCTGGCCTCCAGGTTTTTGCACTGTTCCTGCAGGCTGCTCCTCTCTTGGACACCTGTGTCTGTTTGCTGCTGCAACTCAAGGCTCTTCTGTTGGAGGGAGTGTAGCTCTGCTCTCTCTTTCTCCAGCAGGTTCATCTGTCTCTCAGCCTCCTCACGCTGCTCCTGCAGCTCCTGCTGGACATGCTGCAGTTCTACACGCACCTGAGCAGTGGATCCTCAATGTTAACTTCACATCTTACTCTGGTTTCATATTAATCATCAGCACAGACAGTACAGGTACAGGTAGAAGTTAAATGTTTAGGACTGACCTGCAGTAGAGTTTCCTGACTCTCCTCTAGCTGGTCCAGTTTCTGGTTATGTTGTAGCTTCACACCCTCTAATTCCCCAGTCTCCAACTGGATCATTTCCAACACATGATTCAGCTCTAAACACAAATTCCACACATCTGCACAGTTAGGTGAACCACAATATTTCCCAAACTCATAGTATTCACTGAGTTTCCTCAGTGGAAAGCGACTGTTCTGCCAACTGGCCAGAAACCTTCTCACACATGACACTGCTGATTGTTGAGCCATGTAATGGAAGTAAAACAGTGAAAAAGAAATCCAAAACACCTCTTATCTCTTCACACCTTTTATTTACCAGATGTTGATATGTCAAACTGGCCACTCTTTCATAACAGACCTGCTTTATGTTTTTTGATAGCTGAATTGAGGTTCTGCAGAGTGTCCTCAACTTTCTGCTGCTCTTTCTTATACTGTGCCAGTCTGGTTTTCCTCTCGGACAACTGAGAGTCCAGCTCTCCCTTCTGCACGGCCAGAGACTGCACATCCACACGGAGCTCCTACACATATCCAGAACGTTCATAAATATTCATCAAAAGCACTACGTACATATTTAAACAATGCACTATTTTGTGCACATAAAAACCTGAATGCGCTGGTGTAAGAGTTGGGCATCCTCCTCTCCCTGTTTGAGCACATCCAACAGGCCCTGTCTGTGCTTCTCCACAGTGATTCTCAACACATCCTCTTCCTTTTTCCACTGCTCCAGCTTCCTGTCCAGCAAAGACAGCTTTTCCTGCTGCAACACCACCTGTACCCCACAGAAGAAACCCACAAAGTCTTTATAGCACACTGTACTGTTGTTTTCAATTTTCTATTTCAGCATATTTTGTCATTTATTTATGTAAATCTGATTTCCTCAAGTCTTTAGTGTCACATGATCTTTCATAAATCATTCTAATATGCCGATTTAGGGCTCAAGAAACATTTATTATTATTATGAATGTTGTAAACAGTTGTGCTGCTTAATATTTTTCTGGAAACTGGATTTTTTTCCACTAAAGTAATTTGTTGCATTATAAATGTATTTGCAATCTATTTAATCAATCTTTTCTAAATAAAAGTTTCAATTTCTTGTTGTTACCTGAGTGTTGACTTTGTCCAGTTCTGTTCTTCGTTGTGTTAGACAGTCTTCTGTCTCTCTGCAGCTCTGCAAAAGTTTGACCTCCATGCTCTGGGTCTCTCTGAGCTCTTTCTCAGCAGTTTTCAGTCTATAGAATAACAGACAGTTCAGTGGAGAGAAATTTACTGCATTCAGTGATTTACGGAAATGATAGTTGTATCACACCTGTCAGTCGCTCTCTCCAGCTTTCTGTTGACTTCTTGAAACTTTGCCTCTTGACATGCGAGGACTTCTTGTAGTGTGTGTTCTTGGTCCTGTTTTTTTTTCTGAAGCTCCATAACCTCCTCATGAAGATTTCTGCAGCAGCACATTTAGAAGTCTCAAGTTTTCGCTATTATCAAGTTCTCCATCTCAAACAAAACTTGATGCAGACTCACAGAACAGCCTAAAAAGCTGCTGTCATTCGTCATTTAAAAGCAGATAATTTGTAAGTTGATTTCCCCCAAAACACTCTGCTGCCATTATTTTTGCAATTCTGTTTGGTGCCAATTTTGTGTTTGAACTCTTTACAACAATGACTGTATGGTTTTGAGATCCATCTTTTCACACTGAGGACAACTGAGGGACTGATATGCAACTATTACAGAAGGTTCAAACACTCACGGATGCTTCATGATGCATTAAGAGATCATGGTGAATGTAACTTATTTTGTCTTCTGGGAAACATGTAAATAGCATCTGAAGGGCAATACTAAATTAAAAAAAACAAACATTATATTTAGGCAAAATAAGAAAAAAGACATCTTCATCTACACATCTTCATTCTGTTCAAATGTTTACACCCCCGGCTCTTTATGCATCGGTGAGCGTTTGAACCTTCTGTAATAGTTGCATGTGAGTCCCTCAGTTGTCCTTAGTGTGAAAAGATGAATCTGATTTGGTAAAATAAATAACATTTTGCAGATTTTGCAAGGTGTATGTAAACTTTTAACTTTAACTGTAAATTACACACAGCAGCTTTAAGGATTCAGATTGATAAATGTGCATAATTGCAGTTGTGTTTACCTGAGCTGTTGTTTGGTTTGCACCAGCTGTGTGGCGCTGTCTTGAGCTCTCTGTTCCATCTCCACCAGCTCTCGTTCTGTCTCTTCCACTCGTCTCCTGGCCTCACTGTAGCGCTGCATGCTCTCTTTAGTCTGCAAACACACATGCATAAGAAGGCATCTTCTTATAGGAAGTTGATGTATATATGTAATCGTTAGGAAGACCAGTTTAGGGAAAGCTACTTTGAGATTTTTACAAATTTTGTTTAACAGTAGACAAGCTACTTGTTTAAATAAGCAGTTGTGTACACTACAATCCAGAAACAAAGAGTGGATAATTACAATAAAGCAATATATTGCAGCAATACATTTGAAAACATTTAACCCATAAAAACATGAAAACTTATGTTCACCAAGGCTGCATTTATTTGATTAAAAGTAAAGTAAAAACTGTAATATTGTGATTTCTGTCTCCGATTTGAGTCAGACCTTGGCTCGAGTGTCTTTGAGCTCTGTCTCAGCCTCCAGCAGCAGTCTGTCAGCCTCTCTGAGCTCTGCTCTGCGCTTCAGCAAGGTTTTCTCCACACACTCCACTTCTCCCAGCACGCACTGCTCCTCCTTTGCATGTGATAAAGAGGTTTCCAGTCCACTCCTGATGAACCAAAAACACAAAGGCAGATGATACGTTTATACACATGTAAAGTACATTTCAGAGGTGTAGTGCTTCATATTAAGTATATATTGAGTATACTGGTGACTGACGTGTGGCGCTGCAGTTTGTGGACAGTCCTGTGCAGACGTTTGATTTCCTGCTCTAGCTCTGCAGTTTTGTCCTGAAGTGCTTGCTGTTCTTTCTCACTGTGAGATCTATCAGCACACTCCTCTTTCAGCCTACGCTCTGCCTTCTTCAGATCTCGCTCCTAAAACACAAACCAAAACTACTTACCTTAAAAGTAATGGAAATTTACATGCACACTACCATTCAAAAGTTTGGGGTTGGTAAGATTTTTAAATATTTCTGAAAGAAGTCTGTTATGCGCACAAAGGTTGCATTAATTTAATCAAAAACGCAGTAAAAACAGTAATATTCTGAAATAATATTACAATTTTTTTTTTTTTACTTTTTAATATATTTTAAAATGTAATTTATTCCTGTAATGGTAAAGTTGAATTTAGAGTCTTCAGTGTCATATGATCCTTCAGATCATTCTAATATGCTAATTTGGTGCTCAAATAACATTTTTTCTTATTATAATTTCTTTGATTCTTTGATGAATATAAGTTTATTTGAAATTTTAATATTTTGTAACATAATAATGTAACTTCTCTTCAATTTAATGCGTCCATGCTGAATAAAAGTAGTAATTTTTACAACAACAAAAAAAACTACCCAAACTTTTGAAGTATAGCACACATAATCAGAATATGACCAAATTGTGATTAATATCAGATTATCTTTTGTAACATTTATACAGCACATTCAAATTATGTAATAAAGTGTAACATTGCAGCGTAGCTCAACAGGAAATACCATACCAAGTCCTGATGTCCAGGCACATTACAGTGCAGCGTCCCATTGGGCACCAAAGGAATAGTAATATTGCTGGGAGGAGGTCCGTACACCACTCTGGGTCCATCAGGGGGCGGCCCAAAGAGGACTGTACTTGAGCCAATAGGAAGGCCAGGCACAGAATGATTGTAGATAAATGAACCAGGAGGAAAAGCAGTACCATCAGGTAGAGTAATTCCAACAGAGCCTGATGGAGGTGTGAAGCGTGTCCCAGATACCCCCTCTATATCGCTTTCTCTCCCACTGTCTCTGAACATCTGTGCATCTGAAGAGAAATGAGGACAGATATTACAGCACTGACATAATATTCAGCATTATGACGTTGGAGAGAAAGACTCTGAACTTGCCTCTTTTTCCATGAGCGTGTGGTTGGGGTGAATAGACCCAGTATCCTCCATTAACAGGAGGTCTTCTTTCCCTGTGCGCTCTGTGGCCGGACCGCCGGCCTTTCTCAGGGGACTGTGGATGCACAGAGCCCAGTCCTGAGTCTTGTGTGCCCTGAGATCCAAAACTAGGGGCCTGAGGACAAATAAAAAAAACTTTTACAAAAAAAAAAACTAAAAACAGGCATTTACATTTAGAAGTGAATCCTTTTTCTCATACTAAAATAACATGATTTCTTACATTTTGATTTGACGGTACATAGTACCAACATCCTGTGTTTGGCAGGGGATCTGCTAAACTGGACAGGAAGTTATTCTGCTGTACAAGAGTCTCCCTCAGTGCTCCAATCTCTTCCAGCAGCTCCTCTAGATTTCCGTTGTTAGCTAAACAAACCACAATATATAACAAGTCCATTTTTGTCTTATATAGGATTGCATAGCGCTAAACAATGGTAAACAAACCTTCTTTGGCTTGCGCTAGTTGATCTCTGAGACGTTTAGTTTGGGCCTGTTGTTTTTTCAAGGTTTGGTTTAATCTGTCCAATTCTTGCTGTTGAATACTAGAGTTTGGGACACTGTGGAGTTTCCCATCCATTTCATGAACCTATAGAAACAAGAAACCATGCACCGACATATAGAGATGGGACAGTACATCAGTAAACTAAAGCTTCTATTCACTATATCCAACAATATCTCTTATCTACTTCACATCTAATCTGAAAGTTCTGAGTGACCTCCACTAGGGACAATCATACTCAGGATGAAGTAATGCAGATAAGACGGAAGATTGAAGTTTGAAGATTGTGAACAGGCACATTACCCTATCTCTCAAAAGCTTCTGGAGAATCTCGATTTCTGCTTCAGCATTAGCCAAGTCCTGAATTGCCTGGGCAGCCTGAATCTTGGTGCTTTGTAACTCCTCTGCATTCTACATACATGTAAACAGATCATCAGTGAACTTCTCTTACAATGATTTTGGTCCTGAATGCTCTCAAGCAGTCTGCCCTGTGTCTTACCGCTGTTCTCTCCTGATGTATTTTCTCTATAGTGCTATGAAGAGAGTGAAGTTTGTCCTTTGCTGCAGTCAGTTGTTGGGCAGCTATTCTGTCAGCAGAGGAAAATGACCTCTTGAGCGCCTGCAACTCCAGACTGAGAGATTCTATCTGCTCCTGAGTCTGACTCTCGTCAGCTTTCGCCTAGAAAGACAGTAAACTATTAAATACATAGACATACATTTATTCTTGTGATTTCAAAGCTCAAGTTTTAGCATTGCAAATTGTAAAATTAAATAATTCTAATATTCCGATTTGCTGCTCAAAAACTATTATTATTATTATAATTATGTTGAAAACAGCTGAGTAGATTGTTTTCAGGTTTCTTTGATGAATAGATGATAAAAGTTCAGAAGAGCAGCATTTATCTAAAATCTAAATCGAAATATAATAAATATTATCTATTGTTATAATATAAATGTCTTTATTATCACTTTTGTTCAATTTTAAGCATCCTTGCTAAATAGAAGTATTAATTTATGTAATTTCTTTCACAAAAAAAAAAGAAATTACATTTTAAAATATATATTAAACTATTTCAAATTTTTACTGTTTTTGCTGTACTTTAAATTAAATAAATGCAGGCTTGCTGAGCAGAAAAAAATTCTTAAAAAAACAAACATGTTAAAAATCTTTAATAAAAAACTTTTGACTGTGCAGTGTCTACAGGGTCCAAGGGATAATGTTTTTTTCCTTGCTAAAGTTCCCTAAACCTAACTTCAAATTTCATTTGAAGCTTTGAATTTATATATATATATATAAAAAAATGAAAACTCATTATTAAAACATTTTCAACACCATTTTATTGATAAGAACAGAACATATTCTTGCTTCAAAGTAAAGCAGAGAGATTAATTGGCTGTGCTGCCAGCCTGGAAGAACAAATCAGCCACTCTGAAGGAGTTTTCAAACACTGAGTAAAATCAGAAGAAATTCAAGAAGGTAGCAAAAAAAAATACAATAAATAATAATAAGAAGAAATAACTCTTATTCTTGCACCTGTTTATCTTGTTCTTCTAATTCAGCAAGAAGACGGTCCCTGTCCATTTCTGTCTCCTCTAAACGCTGCAGCATCAAGTACTGCTGCTCATGAGCATCTTCTAGGTCCTTCCTCAATCTATGGAGCTCCGCCTCCTCACCGCGTCTCTCTGCTGCCTGCTTGAATCAAACACAGGTAGATCAGCACATCTGAGCTTTAGAAATGGCAATGTCATTGAAAAATCTATTTCAAATAATAATGTCAACATCAGCTCACCTGAGTCTGGTATCTTTCTTGGTACTTCCTGAGTCTCTCTCTGATCGAACTCATCTCTCCAGCAAATCTGTCCTGATAGCGCTGAGCCTCGTCTTTATCTCTCTGAGCGGCAGATACCACGCGATGCACCTCCTCTTGTAGCTCAATGAATTTCTTGTTTACTGGTTCCCCAAGGTCTTCAAAGCTGCAACAGGACAGGATAAAAAAAAAACATATCAACACATAAAGGACACATTTATAGCCACACAATTTAATTATTTTAATGTGCTAAAATATCCAATAAGAATCTATAATACCTTAGTATCTCTTGTCCTGTAGCTATGCCTCTTCTCAGTTCCCCTAAATGTTTAGCCACACTCTCTGGGCAAAGCAGCTCCTCCCTAACCTGCTCCAAATCACTTTGAAGAGCATCCACCTTCTCCT
Organism: Garra rufa; assembly: GCF_049309525.1. Classification (NCBI taxonomy): domain Eukaryota; kingdom Metazoa; phylum Chordata; class Actinopteri; order Cypriniformes; family Cyprinidae; genus Garra; species Garra rufa. The sequence goes on from NC_133365.1 coordinate 19,191,584, forward strand.
TAAGACAATCTCTTTCCTCCTGTGAAAGACATTTTTAGCCAGGGATTCAAAGACGTGAGTCTTACTGGAGGCTGAATGATTTTCATCCATCAACAAGCAGCAGAATGTACAGCACGCTTTTGAGTCTGACTGAGCTTTATTATTCTGGTATGAAGTCTGATGTGCAGTAACACACCTGGAGAGTGTTGACCTGTTGCAGAAGCTCTGTGTTCTCAAGCTCTCTGTCGGCAGCCATCTGCATTTGTGCCAAAGCATTCTCTTTTGCCTGTCTTTCTTTCTGCAGCTCAGCCTGCAGTGCAGAGTGCTCCATCTGTAATTGTAAAAGCCAAGAAAAAGATTGTTGAACTCTCTGAAAACCAAAATATTTAGCAGCACAACTTTTCAACATTTATAGGAATAAGAAATGTTTCTTTAGCAACAACATCCTTTAAATAAAAGCTGTTATTTTTAACTTTTTTTAAGAATATTAATATAAATATTATAATACACACGAATAGGAAAAAATCTATGAAGATATATCCTACTTGACTAAGTCGACGCAGTCTGCCCAGCTCCTCCTTCAGTTGTGTGGCCTCAGTATCTCTGTCCTTCAGCTGGTTCTCCAGCTCTGCCTCATATTCACTGACCTGCCCCTGAGCCTGCTTCAGCTCTTCATTCTCCTTCCTCAGATCCTCCAACTCCTGCTGCTGATGCTGCAGCTCCTACAGCACAACAAACAATGCTGATTTGACTTCTTACAGATTGCTGTATTAAAACCACTACACTGTAACGTCAGAAACAGAATCCAACCTCCTGTGCGCTTTCAGCACTCAGAGATTCTTTCTCCAGCTGTGTGCATTGCAGCTCCTTCTCACATAGGAGGTGTTGCAGAGCGTCCTTCTCCCTCTGCAGACGTCTGCAATCTAACTGGGCTCTTCGTGCTTGGTCTTTCACCCCCTGCAGATACTCCTGGAGACCTGATATGATGCCCTCCAGGTCACGCTTGAGGGCTTCATTAGCAGCGATCTGACCTGAAAGAGTGAAGATGGTTACTTTTAGCTTGATTTAGCATTTGATTTTTTTTTTTAAATATTGCATTCATCCATAAATTTATAACAGATCAAATATTGTCTTTATCTAATAAAACAACATTTAAACAATGTTCTTCACCATCAGTAAGCTGTTGCTCTAGTTCTTTGATCTCTTGTGTCTCCTTGTGGATGCGTGTGATCATGTCATCCAGCCTGCCCTCCAGTTCCTGGTGCCTTCTGCTCATGATGGCCAGCAGCTGCGACTTCTTGGACAACTGAGCCTTCACATGGGCCTGCAGGGGTGATGGCAGAAAGAGTTGGATTAGAGTGCTATTACATTTGAGGTCAAAAGGTTACATACACCTTGCAGAATCTGTAAAATGTAATTATTTTACTAAAATAAGAGGGATCATACAAAATGCATGTTCTTTTTTAATTAGTACTGACCTGAATAAGATATTTTACATAAAATGTGTTTACATATAGTCCGCAAGAGAAAAGAATACTTTAATCTATAAAAATGACCCCATTCATAAGTTTACATACACTTGATTCTTAATACTGTGTTGTTACCTGAATGATTTGTGTATTTGAACCCTTTCCAACAATTACTGTATGATTTTGAGATCCATCTTTTCACATTGAGGACAACTGAGGGATACATATGCAACTGTTACAGAAGGTTCAAATGTTTTTCCTTGATTCAGAAGGAAAAACGATGCATTAAGAGCCAGGAGTGTAAACTTTTGAACAGAATGAAGATGTGTACAATTTTTCTTATTGTGTTTGAACCTTCTGTAATAGTTGCATATGAGTCCCTCTGTTGTCCTCAGTGTGAAAAGATGGATCTCAAAATCATACAGTTATTGTTGGAAAGGGTTCAAAATACACAAAATTCTGAAATACCAGAGAATTCGTGGGACCTTCAAAGATTCTCAAAGAAGTTTTTTTCCTGTATTTTTAATCAAATAAACATGTGTTGATGAGCAGAAAAGACTTCTAAAACAATAAAAATCGTACTGATCCCAAAATTTTGAACGGCAGTGTACATTTAAATAGTTTCAAGATTTATTGCAGCCCACCTGAAAGTTTTCTTGAGAATTTTCACTGAGAAATTGCTAGTAAATTTCACATTTACAAAGAAACTGCAAGTATTTTAAGTGGAAATACATTTGGATAGTACAACATTTTTCTTGTACAACAGTCTCTTTTTTGTGTAATTTAACTTACAACTTTGAAAAATATTTTTTCACAGTGCACTATCCGCCCCAAACAGTAATCAAAACAATATGCAAACTGCATGTGAATAGGAACACAAGGACAGTCTCGGACTTCTGCATTTGTTACTTCTCAACCCATTCGCTTCCTCTTCCCTCAAAACACATATTATCTCAAAGTAAAAATGAAACACTTTCACTGAACATTATTTTAAATGATGCCTTGTTCACAGTCAAGTTTGCTTTAAAACTTGAAACCAACATTATTTATAAATAAAGATTGTGAAGGTGCTTAGATGAATCTATTGGTTTACTGATTTAGTACTGTGCATTGTTTTTATCCACAGCTCTCATAAAATATGCAAGCCAGCAAACTCTGATGACATAATGTCTTTGCAATTTCCTGTTATTAACGCCGCAAATAAACAACATTCATGAAACACCATACACTGTAATGATCTTTAAAAATGAAATAATGTTCAGCGATGTTCAATATCAATAATTAAATCTACAAACAACATTACAACCTCAAATTGCAACAGTATGACAGCAGTCTCCCATGAGCCCCTCCTTGACCCCAGTGGGGTACTTACTACAGCGGTGTGGCTGCCATCTCTTCGCTATCTGTCTTTATATATCCACTTTTCTCGTGTTGCTGCCCCACGAGGGGTAACAGGGTCTCCTTGTGCAGAAAGAGAACATTTCCTGTCTCTTCCTGTTACTCTAAACTTCAGAGCTTTTTTCCATGGACTCCAACTATCACTAAAAGTAGCCCCCTCCTCGAGACTTCATTCTCCCCCTCCTCCTCTATCCCCACACTCTTTTCTCCCTCCTCTCAACTCTCTTTGAATCAACACAGGAAACTTTCGGCGGCTTCAGCCAATCAGTGTCCGTGTCTGTGGCTGGGTGGGAGTAAGGAACCGCTAAGGCTCCGCCCACAGCATCAACAGATTTCCCAGGACAGAAGTGCTCTCTTCTTTCTTAAAGAGACAAGAGCCTCATTATATATGCCTGCTACTCGTTGCTGAGCATCATGGGTTAGTGATGATTAATTCCATAGAGAACCTAATCTCATTATACACCTTTGTTGTTAGGGAGGTTCCACAACATATCAGCTATTTTGCACTCATTTTGTCCTACACTGTTTATATGCCAAATACAGAAAACAGAAAAATACTTTTTATATAATCTAAATTAAATAAAGATCTCTAATCTGAATAAAATATCTGAATATTTCAGAGGCTTATTGTACAACACAACACATACATAAAAAATACTCTTTACACTCATGAAAACTATTTTGTGGCATTTGTTGAAGGCATAGCAAGAAGCTTTAAGAATGATCGCACATGGGTGTAAAGAGTAACACACTGCAGAAATCAGTTTTAGGAAGTGTTATTCTTGCAGGAAACAGGCTCTTGCCTTTATCTATTAACATTTTAATTTGTGTAAATACACATACAAATACTGCACAATGCACTTTTTGTTCTACTAAACAGAAATAAAATGAAAAAATGCTACAGTAAAACCTGCTAAATGTTAAAGGATTAGTTCACTTCTAGAATAAACGGTTCCTGGTAATTTACTCATGCAAGATGTTCATGTTTTTCTTTCTTCAGTCGAAAAAAATTAAGGTTTTTGAGGAAAAATTCCAGGATTTTTCTCCATAGAGTGGATTTCAATGGCCACTGGGTTGAAGGTCCTAACTGCAGTTTCAATGAAGCTTCAAAGTGCTCTACACGATCCCAGCCAAGGAGTACGGATCTTATCTAACGAAAAGATTGGTCATTTAAAAAAAATAAAAAATAAAGATATTCTTTTTAACCACAAAGCTCATCCTGTACTAGCTCAACCTCTCGCATGACATAATCACGTTGGAAAGGTCACACGTGTTGTAGGCAGAAGTACCGACTCAGTGTTTACAAAGTGAACGTCCAAAGAAAGTTAAACACCCTTTACCCAAAAACTGAAAAATCCTGGAATGGAACCCTAATTTCTATTCGACTGAAGAAAAAAAAAATATGAACAACTTGCATGACATGGGGGTGATTTTGATGAGGTTGTTCAGGCATGAGTGTTACTAACATGTCTGGGGTCACTGGGATCCAGGCTGTGCAGTAGATCCTGCAGCTGGTCCATTTCCTCCTGAGCTTGGTTCCTGTCAGCATTCAGTCTGTCCAGTTGCCTCTCCATGGCCTCCATCTCTCCTCTCATCTCTCCCAGCTTATGTATCCTCCTCTGAAGCTCCTGCCTAAGCTGCTCCTTCTCAGCCTCACAGATCTACAGTCAAACCAAAATTTATTCAGACACATTTCTTACATTATCACAGTTTATTCACTATAGTTTAGAAAATGATAATAAATTATGACAAGAACTCAAGAGTTAAACTGTGTCAGAACAAATTCATCTTGATAATCACAAATGAATTACAGTAAAATATAAATTTAATCAGACATCTTCGAAATTTCTCACCTTATCACAGTTTATTCGCTATAGTTTAGAAAATGATAATAAATTATGTCAAGAACTCAAAAGTTAAACTGTGTCAGAACAAATTCATCTTGATAATGTCAGATACCATTTATATAAAGGTATGTAACAAAACAAGGTCAGGTCAAAGTGTCAAATCCAATTTTTTACTGGTAGTCCACTGTATGAATAATTTTTGGGTATAATATGTCACAGTTTACTTTATTTTGCTATCCTCGCTTATATAAATGAACTATAGGGTTCACCATAGGCTATAAAAAATGATCAAAAATTATATCTGGTATCCAAATAATTTTTGGTTTGACTGTATGTGCAAATCAACATAGATAAATTAAATAATTGACAAATAAATCTGAATGGGGCTTCTGCCATCAAGTTTTACTTGAAACAAGGGAAATGGTACAGACTGTCAAGGAGAGCTACAAGTGGTGTTTTTAAAAACAGGCCCAAGATATTCAAAGGGGAACATCTCACCCGTCTCTGGGAAACTGTGTCCTCTAGCTGCCGGAGTTCTTCACTGGCTTTAAGGATCTGCTGCTCTCTTGCCTCAATTTCTTTATGTAATTGCTGTAATCGCTCCTCAGCTAAAACCAAACACAAAACAAAATAATAAACCAAAAGTGCAGAGATGTGGATATTAAATTGGCCTCATAAAAAAGGGAAAATGTCCTTCATCATTAGTAGGTAGCGCTGGAATTAAAAGCAAATAACTAAAGACTGTTTTAAGTAAAGAGAGTAAAAAAGAATGGTAGAGTAGTTCACTTCCAGAACAAAAAAAATGACAGATAATGTATTCACCCCCATGTCATCCTAAATGTTTGTGTCTTTCTTTCTTCAGTGGTAAAGAAATTATGTTTTTTGAGGAAAACATTTCAGGTTTTTCTTTCCATACAATGGACTTCTATGGTGCCCCCGAGTTTGAACTTCCAAAATGCAGCTTTAAAGGGTTCTTAATGATCCCAGCCAAGGAAGAAGGGTCTTATCTAGTGAAACAATCAGTTATTTTTTTTATTTATTACAATTTGTGTACTTTTTAACCTCAAACACTCACCTTGTCTAGCTCTACGTGAACTCATCTCATTTTCTCCTCCAACATCACTGCAGAAGTACCTACCCAGTGTTTACAAAGTGAACATGCGTAGAAGGTAAACACCCTTTACAAAAGAAAAAGGTAGAACAGCGATGTAGGGTGATTTCAAAGTTGGAGGAGAAAGTGAGATGGGAGTTTTTTGACATTCCCTAACTGTCATGAACCTGAATACACAGAGTTCACACAGAGCTAGTCAAGGTTAAAAAGTATATAAACTGTACATTTTCAAAAAACAATCGATCGTTTCACTAGATAAGACCCTTCTTCCTGTGCTGGGATTGTTTAGAGCCCTTAAAGCGGCATTTAAACTGCATCTTGGAAGTTCACACCAACGGGGGCACCATAGAAGTCCATTATTTGGAGAGAAATCCTGAAATGTTTGAATCAAAAAACAATTTCTTTACGATTGAAAAAAGAAAGACATGAACATCTTGGATGACAAGAGGGTGAGTACAATACAATACAATACAATACAATACAATACAATACAATTTTTTTTATAATACTAGGACACAATGCCCTTGAACTGCTGTACCTCTGAGCTGGGCATGTCTGGACATGTCATGTTCTCCTGGGCCGTCTGTCTCAGTCAGGTCTGCTGAGGAGGGCTTCTGCTGGCCTTGTGCACCCATGCTATCCGTCTCCAATGGGAATGTGATGTTTCTTTTCTGACGAGACTTTCCTATATATGGACTCTCGCTAGAAAGGTTCTCTACCTCCACCTCCTGAACAACATAGTGAATGATCACTGTAAAAGACATTATAATCCTACCAAACACAATCAGCACTGTATGATTAAGTAAATAAGAATGTAACACCCTGGTAAAGCCTCATAGTGATCATTAATCCTAGTCGGCGGAAACTGACATGGAAGAGAAGAAATTGTTGAATAAAGTTGTTGTTTTTTTTCTTTGCACAGAAAAAGTATTCTTGTAGCTTCATACAATTATGGTTGAACCACTGATGTCACATGGACTATTTTAACAATGTCCTTACTACCTTTCTGAGCTTTGAAGGTAATAGTTATTTTGCTGTCTATTTAGGGTCAGAAAGCTCTCGGATTTCATCAAAAATATCCTAATCTGTGTTCTGAAGAACTGTCTTACACGTTTGGAACGATACAAGGGTGAGTAATCAATGACATAATTTTCATTTTTGAGTGACTAAACCTTTAATAAACCAAAGCAAATACTTACAGGATCTGGATAAAATGGAAGAGGTTCAAACTTGGCATCTATTTTGTGAAAAGCCAACTCCTGCTCAAGCTCATAGTGTTTCTGACAGGCCCGGGTCAACTCCACTGTTTTCTGCTTCAGCTGTGTAGTAAGGAAGAGCTCCTTTAAACACAACACTTTATACCATTATAAAACAGCCACACTTCACTACAAACCTCTCAGCTCAGAACAAGATTGCATTTTAAGAATATGTGTATTACGAAACTGTTACATTCATGGAAATACACAGAGCAACGAACAATATTTTAAGATTTCCATGAATATAAAATGCATGCATGCAGAAACATGCTAAGAACATAGCAAAACCATACCATCAACATCGCTCGCTAAAGCGAACACCTGAGAGGACAAGAGAACATGATGTTGACATCATACAGTGATTGGTGGAGCACATGTGAATACCTTACAGAGAGAATCCAGCAGAGGAGCATGATGTGGAAAATGAGATTGAAGCAGAAATGAAGAAAAGAGACAGTAGAAGGCATGCAAACATATTACGTAAAAGCACAAAAGTGAAGTGAAAGATATATAAAATGTAAAGGATAAGGATGTAAAGGATGTCACCATACATACATAGTTTTTTTTCCAAATGCAGACTCAGAAATGTTCTGTTCAATTAAACAGATGGCAAAACACACAAACAAACAATTTTCAACACCGTTCACAAAGTACCTTTAGAGCAGGTGACAAAAGCATGGAGTAAGAAGAGAGAGCTGAGCAGGAAATTGTCTAGAAAAGACAGGAAAAGGAAATTTTGGAAACTGAATCTCTGTGCTCGCTGTGAGTTTGCAAGCATAGAGATTTGGAAATTACTTTGAAAGCAGACATAGGAAAGTTAAAGATTAAAGTCAGCATGTCATTATTTGCAGTAACATTGTTTACCATCATTAGTCAAGATGTTTCAGATATGGAGAAAGTTATTCAAATCTAAAGAAGAATTAAGAGAATTTCTGTTTCATTTTGTTGACATATTAGTTAAAGGTTTCACAGAGGAGGTTTTGAATACCTCCTTTCACTTTTTATCATAAATCAGAAAATACTATAACAGCTTTAAAAAATCTAATTCTTTTAGGAATAAAATGTTATATAAATAAGTGGGATTTAAATACAAATAACAAATCTCTATGTAAAAAAATTAAAGTGAGTGCTACTGAAGTGGGCATTTCTGGCTCAATACATGAGAAAAAAATTTAGAAACTGTTTCAGGCAAAATAGGCCAGAATCTAAAAACTGACCACTGTACACTACCATAGCAAAATTGTATTATATTTTTTTTAAAGTAGCCTTTTCTGCTCACCAAGAGTGCATTTATTTGATCCAAAGTACAGAAAAAAACTGTAAAATATTTAAATATTTTTACTATTTCAATTTTTTTTTGCATCATTACTCCAGTCTTTAGTGTCACATGATCCTTCTGAAATCATTCTAATATTCTGATTTGCTGCTCAAAAAGCATTTATTATTATTGTTAACAGAAAACAGCTGAATTTATCTAAATTTATCTAAAATAAAAAACCTTGGGTAACATCATAAATGTCATTATCATACACTTTTGATCAATTTAAAGCATCCTTGCTAAATAAAAGTGTTCATTTCTATAATTTCTTTCTAAAAAAAAAGAAAAGAAAATTTAGGTTTGCTTTTGAATGGCAAAGTGCATAATGTTACAGAAGCTTTTTATTTATACTTATCTTTGCATCTTTCTATCAATCAAAGAATCCTGAAAAAAATGTACTTGATCCTTTTAAATATTGATAATTATAATAATAATAAAAATAATAAAATGTTTTTTGAACAGCAAATCATATTAGAATGATTTCTGAAGGATCATGTGACACTGAAGAATGGAGTAATGATGCTGAAAATTTAGGAATGAATTACATTGTTAAATATATTCAAATAGAAAGCAGTTATTTTATAAAGTAAAAATATTTCACATTACTGCTTTTGCTGGATTTTAGATCAAATAAATGCAGGCTTGGTGAGCAGAAGAGACTTCTTAAAAAAACATTAAAAATCTTAGTAGTGTATGTAAAAAGAAATGGTTCCACTGTAGTATCAAGCCTTAGGAAAATAAATAATTCAAAAGATAAACATACAATATTTTATTTTGTGGTTTTTTCTTTTTAAGGAAATGCTCTGAAATTAAAATATTGCTTATATGTGATACTAATGTTGTGTCTACAGACAAAATGGTCAACCGTATTTACACTGCACTGAAGACTCTATCACTCACCAGTTCAGATTTGCTGTCCAGTTCTCTATGAAGTTCTTCATGGCTTCGCTGTTGCTCCTGATGCTGTTGCCTCAGGTTTTGGTTGACCGCTTCCTGCTGCTTTAGCTCTTCCAGCGCTGTGGTCCGCTCTCTCTGAAGCTGTGCAGTCTCTTCAGCTCTCAACTCTAGCTCTTGCTCCAAACGCTCCACTTCCTCTGTAAGGAGAGCACCAAATTTTTGTGTCCAGATTATAAAAGCACAAATTAAGATCAACTAAATTTAGAAGATGACATGGTGTACCTATGTGAAAGCGCTGATGCGCTTGCTCTCTTTCCTGTGGACTGACTGGTTGTCCATCCAATATTTCCAGAGACCTCAGATGGAAGATTAGGACGAGGTGATAATGGGGAAGGCTGGAAATGGGGTTTTCTGCTAATGTCAGACTCGTCAGGTTCTTCAGGGGCTTCAGTTTAGTTACCTCATGGAGCTAGTTCACAAAAGTGGAGAATGTTGCAAGTATAAATGTGACCGTGGGCCACAAAACCAATCATAAGGGTAATTTTATTTATTGAATAAATGAGCTTTCCATTGGTGTATGGTTTGTTAGGATATAGCAATATTTGGTTGAGATACAACTATTTGAAAATCTGGAATCTGAGGTTGCAAAAAAATCTAAATACTGAGAAAATCGCCAAAAAAGTTGTCCAACTGAAGTTTTTAGCAATGCATATTACTAATCAAGAATTAGGTTTTGATATATTTACGATAGGAAATTTACAAAATATCTTCATGGAACATAATCTTTACTTAATATCCTAATGATTTTTCGCATAAAAGAAAAATTGGTAATTTTGACCCATACAATCTATTGCTGGCTATTGCTACAAATATACCATTTTTTTTGTCAATTTGCTGTTTTAAACACATTAAACACATTTGCAGACACTTATCCAAATTACATTGCATTCAAAATACACATTTAAGTTTATCAGTTCTTGTTTTCTTTGGGAAATGAACTCATGACTTGCTAACGCCATGCTTTACTGCATGAGCTACAGAAAAAGCTAAATAAGGACTTATGCTGCGTTCCAGGCAGGTTTTTTAACTGGTAAATCACCACTTCAAACCACGACTTACGACTTTGTAGCGTTCCAGGCAAGTCACGCCAATTTGCCTGGGCACATTTATGAATTACTATTATTTTTATATTATTATTAATTTGATTGCAACGTTATATTGTCCTAAGCTCTATTTTTCCACCGTGTGCCACTTGCATAAACACCGCACGCACTAGGGCTGATTTTGTTGTTTCTCAGGCTATGTTACGTCAGAACTCGTAACTGGGAGTACATCGATCTAGTACGAGTTCACGAGTGGGAAGTCACGGGTTTGACTGCTGTTTCAGTGCACTTTCACTGGTAGAAGGTCGGAGTTACGGGTTGTCTGGAACGCGGTATTATAAACAAGGTTTTAAGCCATTAGGTTAGAACCAATTTTTTTTTTATTAACAAATATAAGACTTGTACCCACTGAGAATATCTTGTTGCTCTGTAGATTTATAGTGTGAAGAGATCTGAGCTTCTTTGCCATCCAAACTGGAAGATGTTCAATGTTGTTGAAGGCCAAATTCAGAACCTGAAGATTTGTCATGTGCTCCAGACCTTCAATTTTTCTGCAGATAAATAAAAAAATGGCAAACATTTATAACTTAAATTTAAAACATTATATATTTCATTCTGTGACAAGATATATATATATATATATATATATATATATATATATATATATATATATATATATATAAATGTTTTTAAAGACGTTTCTTATGCTCATTAAGGCTGCAGTTATTTGATCATAAATCCACAAAAAAACAGTAATATTGTGAAATATTATTTCAGTGCAAAATAACTCTTATCTATGCAAATATATTTTTAAAATGTAATTTATTCCTGTGATGTAAAGCTCAATTTTCAGCATCATTACTCCAGTCTTCAGTGTTACATGATCCTTCAAAAATCATTCTAATATGCTGATTTATTATCAATGTTGAAAACAGTTGTGCTGCTTAATATTTTGTTGGAACCTGTGAAGCTTTTTTTCAGAATTCTTTAAAAAATAAAAAAGTAAAAAAAGAACAGTATTTATTTAGAAAAAACTATAATTTATAAGTTTGTGGTCAGTACATTTTTATTCTTTCTTTTTTTAAAGAAATTTATATTTTTATTTACCAAAGCTGTGCTAAATTGATAAAAAGTGATAGCAAATACTTACATTGTGAGAAAACATTACTATTTGACTAAATGCTGTTCTTTTTAAACTTTTATTCATCAAAGAATCCTGAAAAAAAGAATCACTTGTTCCAAAAAATATTAAGCAGCACAACTGTTTCCAACACTGATAATAAATCAGCATATTAGAATAATTTCTGAAGTATTGTTTGACACTGAAGACTGGAGTAATGACGCTAAAAATTCAGTTTGCATCACAGGAATAGATTCTATTTTAAAATGTATTAAAATAGAAAACCATTATTTTAATAATGTAATAACTGTAATAATATTTCACAATATTACTGTTTTCTGTATTTTTGATCAAGTTAATGCAGCTTTAATGAGCATAAGAGAATTCTTTAAAAAATATTGATCCCAAACTTTTGAACGGCAATGTAGATAGATAGATAGATAGATGTCACACTCTTACTGTATTCTGTTAGTGGAAAGGTGGAGTTCCCGTAATTGACATAGTTTCTCTAGTTTCTCAATTCTCTCGATCCTGTTGTTACTGAGGTTGAGGACCTGTAAGCGCTCACACTTGTCCAAATGTTCAATATACTAAAAACAAACATGAATGCACACAAGTCAATACAAATTAATGCAAAAATGAATGCAACTATATAAGTGTTACCTCTCACACTGGGCATTAACCAGATAATGTCCAAACCTTACCCTAAATTGTTTGTCACTTCCTGCAGACATAGACAAATCCAGGGTCCGCACAAGGACTAAATTTTCACATTTAGTCAATCTCCTGATCAGGTCTTCTGTGATGTATCTCGTCCCCTTATGCTGTCTTTTATCTATGAATAGATGTTTGTGTTAATGAATGACACAATCTAGAGTATGTGCAAATACTGATAAATAATTAATCATCTGACAAGCTGAAATATTTTGTTTAATTTGTCTACTAACACATGTTCAATAGGTGACATACATATTGCATCAGAATTAATCTGTCAGTCTAAATATAACAGATATTTTCAACACATCACATATCATGAAATGATATACAGTTTAATCGCATTCTTAACTAACTCCTCTGCTTTGCCAAATCACAGCAAGAAATATAAATTAACACTTGCGTTTTATCGGAAAATACTCTGAATAAAAATATGTGACCGTATTTAACTACATTTTTCTTTGTTTCACACATCACATGCCTCATATTTGATTTTAAAGTTTTTACAGACACTGTTGTCTAACTGGCAAACAAATCATTTTAATATTTATTGTGTGAAAAATACTCTTTTTGTTTAATTATAGTGATTTTCATCAAAACAAACAGGTTTGGCCGTTTTTGGCCATTTCTCCAATCGTCAGTGTCACATAATCCTTCAGAAATCATTCTAATATGCTGATTTATTATCAGTGTTAAAAAGAGTTGAGCTGCTTAATATTTTTTGGAACCTGTGAAACTTTTTTCAGAATTCTTTTATTAATAAACTTAAAAAAAAACTGTTCCAAAGTTTGGGGTCAGTGCATTTTTTTATAGAAATGAATACCTTTATTCAGCAAGGATGTGCTAAACTGATAAAAGTGATAGAAAAGACTTGCATTGTTAGAAAAAATGTCTATTTAAAATAAATCCTGTACATTAAAATGTTTTATTCATCAAAGTATCACACGTTTTAAAAAAGTATTAAGCAGAACAAATGTTTCCAACACTGATATTAAATAAGCATATTAGAATGATTTCTGAAGGAAATGCAAGTACACAACTGTTAATGAAACTTCTTAAAAATAAAATAAAGGTGCTTTAAAAGGTTTTTCACGCGATGCCATAGAAGAACCATTTTTGGTTCCACAAAGAAACGTTCAGTCAGAGGTTCTTTAAAGAACCATCTCTTTCTTACCTTTTTATAATCTGAAGAACTTTCTTTCACCACAAAGAACCTGTGAAACAGATGTTTCAGATGTTCTTCAGATGTTTAATGTTCTTTATGGAACCATTTAGACAAGAAAAGTTCTTCGATGGCATCGTGAAGCACCTTTCTTTTTGAGAGTGTAGGGTCAAAACTGTTGGTTATGATGAAATATTTTAATGATTTATGCATAGTTTACTCCTATTTATAAAAAAGAATTAATAACTGACATTTTAATGATGGAGTTCTATTGTTTAAGATTAAAAGTATGGGTCTGAGACAAGAGTAAAACAAGAAAATCTATATATAAAAAGAACCTGAAAAGTACCACGTTTACGTTTTCATAAAAATGAAACTCTGGGAAATAAAAGTAAATAAGCTCAACAAACCTCCACTTGTTGAATGACTTTAATACTTCTGAATAACATAAAAAGAGTATGACATATCTAAGCAAATAAAAACTGATTTACCATCCTCACTGGGATCATCTCGACCTCCATCCTCAGTCTCCGACCATGAGATGACGTTGGGTGACACAGCTTTGCTTTGGGGGGTTTTGGAAGATTTGGATCCCGCTGTTGGCGATCGTTTGCGCATCTGATCTCCTTTTTTCATTTTATCCTCATGTGATATATATTTTCTGATGCCAGCGAAAAATGCGCTCATCTTAAACCATATCGACTGTTAAAACCTAACTGCTAGTAGTTTATTTTCTGTTATCCTAAAAACACACTGCAGACCAAATCTGTGGAAATGCACAGAACTAAGGTCATCTAATAACTGAAATGTTGTAATATATATTAAAAAGCAGTTTTACATTTCACTGCATATTCATTCGCTGTTTCACAAAGACTGGACAAGTTTTGTTAGCCCAGTTTCCATAGCGACCGATTAGGATACCCAGCGATCATCCAGCGACTGACAGATTATTATGATTCTTTCTAAGAGAAACTGTCAAAGTGTATACAAGCCTGTAATGTGTATCTCGTGTCCCATGTCTCATTATTTAGTTCATGCGTTTATAAAGGTTTAAACTGAGCTTTCATTTGCTTGCTGTCTAATTCTCCAGCATGAACTCAAAGGATTCGCGGTGATGTTTGGATCATGTGACGCAGCTGCAGTTATTTCAAAATAAGAGTCCAGTTCCTTCAAAGCAGACTTCACATACAAACAACTAAAATACTAAAAAACTAAAATACTGTATGTTTTCAGTGTTCAGCGAAATAAAACAATCATTTATAATAATGCAATAATTTAAAATAAGTTATTTTGCTCACCAAGCCTGCATTTATTTTATCCAAAATACAGCAAAAGCAGTAATATTGTTAAATATTTTTGCTATTTAAAAGAACTGCTTTATGTTTGAATACATTTTGAAATGTAACTTATCCTGTGATCAAAGCTACATTTTCAGCAACATTACAGTCTTCAGGATCACATGATCCTTTAGAAATCATTCTAATATGCTGATTTGCTGTTCAAGAAAGATTTTTTATTGTTATTATTATCAATATTTAAAACAGTTTAGTACATTTTTTTAGGATTCTTTAATTAAGTAATCAGTAGTTATCTGAAATTAAAAGCTTTTGTAACATTATACACTATACCATTCAAAAACTTGGAGTCAGTATAATTTGTTTTTGGGAATGAAATGATAGAAATTAATACTTTTATTTAGCAAGGATGCTTTAAATTGATCAAAAGTGATGATAAAGACATTTATAATGTCACAAAATATTTCTATTTCAGATAAATGCTGTTCTACCAAACTTTCTATTCATCAAAGAAACCTAAAAAAATCTACTCAGCTGTTTTCAACATAATAATAATAATAACAAATGTGTTTTAAACAGCAAATCAGAACATCAGAATTGTTTCTGAACGATCGTGTGATTGGAGTAACGATGCTAAAAAATCAGCTTTGAAATCACAAGAATAAATTACATTTTTTTTTCATTTTAAGAGCAGAATAGACTTCTTTAAAAAGCATTAAAAAACTTACTGTTCAAAAACTTTTGACTGTTATTGTAAATGAATAACAGGAAACACTATGATATGACAACCATTTTTAGATAAATTACATGCAATGCTTTTTTTGTTTAATGTTGTCTATGTATGTGGTTCATAAGAATAGCAACAATGATTACGTATATTTGAGGTACTTTAAAAATGTTTTTATTTAAAAGTTTCTGTTTAATCTTAAAATTTCAATACCTTTATTTCAGATTATGTTGCTATAGAATAGAAGAACAGGCATGCGTTATGCCTAGTTTCTCTATAGACATGCAATTTATCACTTAATCACAGCCGTATAATGTGAAATCAAATGCAAAATCCTCCAAATCACTAGCGTATTGTCTGCAGGCAGCGTCTGAGCAGTCAGAGTCTAGTGGCCACCAGTCCACCCAAGCATGTGAGTCCAATGGAAACTTATACCTAAAACATGATATAAAGAAAATCAGTTTTGAGGCTTTTGTGCATAATATTAAATGAGAAACTCTTTCATTTTATCCAGCTTTTTCTTTAACACAAAAGTAAGCCTATGTGCGAGACTTCCGGTTCATTAGCCGCTATAGGGAAATAACAAGAAGAATTAGATAAAAAAGTTTGTCAAGACAAACTTTTAAGTTAGCTTGAAAAAGCTGGAAACCTTTGAAAACTTAATTTCCAAGTTTTAAGTTTTAAAATGTTAAATTTGATGGTTTTCAGTCTGAAATACTTTGAAGTTTAAAGAAGTTTTAAAAGCTTAATGTTTGATAGCTAGATAGATATAGATAGCTGGATGGATAGCATGTTTCTAGCATGACTAGCATGTTGCTAGCATGTTTCCAGCATGATTAACATGTTGCTAGCATGTTTCTAGCATGACTAGCATGTTTCCAGCATGATAAACATGTTGATAGCATGTTTCTAGCATGATTAGCCAGTTGCTAGCATGATTCTAGCATCATTACCAAGTTGCTAGCATGATTCTAACATGTTTCTAGCATGATTAACAAGTTGCCAGCATGATTCTAGCATGATTACCAAGTTGCTAGCATGATTCTAACATGTTTCTAGCACAAATAACAAGTTGCTAGCATGTTTCTAGCACAATTAGCCAGTTGCTAGCATTTGTTTAACATGATTACCAAGTTGCTAGTATGTTTCTAGCATGATTAGCATGTTGCAAGCATGATTAGCATGTTGCTAGCGTTTTTCTAACATGATTAATAAGTTGCTAGGATGTGTTTAGCATGATTAGCATGTTGCTAGCATGATTTTGACGTTATTTGCAAGTTGCTGGCATGTTTCTAGCATGATTAGCAATTTTCTGGCATGTGTCTAACATGATTAGCCAGTTGCTAGCATGATTACCAAGTTGCTAACATGTTTCTAACATATTTCTTGCATGATTAACAAGTTGTTAGCATGATTCTAGCATGATTACCAAGTTTTTAGCATGTTTCTAGCATGATTAGCAAGTTGCTACCATACTTCTAGCATTATGATTAGCAAGTTTCTAGCATGATTACCAAGTTGCTAGCATGATTCTAACATGTTTCTAGCATGACTAACAAGTTGCTAACATGTTTCTAGCATGATTAGCCAGTTGCTAGCATTTGTCTAGCATGATTACCAAGTTACTAGCATAATTCTAACATGTTTCTAGCATGATTAACAAGTTGCTAGCATGTTTCTAACATGATTAGCCAGTTGCTAGCATTTGTCTAGCATGATTGCCAAGTTGCTAGCATGATTCTAACATGTTTCTAGCATGATTAACAAGTTCCTAGCATGTTTCTAGCATGATTAGCCAGTTGCTAGCATTTGTCTAGCATGATTATCAAGTTGCTAGCATGATTCTAACATGTTTCTAGCATGATTAACAAGTTTCTAGCATGTTTCTAGCATGAATAGCCAGTTGCTAGCATTTGTCTAGCATGATTACCAAGTTGCTAGCATGATTCTAACATGTTTCTAGCATGATTAACAAGTTGCTAGCATGATTCTAACATGTTTCTAGCATGATTAACAAGTTGCTAGCATGTTTCTAGCATGATTAGCCAGTTGCTAGCATTTGTCTAGCATGATTACCAAGTTGCTAGCATGATTAACAAGTTGCTAGCATGATTCTAACATGTTTCTAGCATGATTAACAAGTAGCTAGCATGTTTCTAGCATGATTAGCCAGTTGCTAGCATTTGTCTAGCATGATTACCAAGTTGCTAGCATGATTAACAAGTTGCTAGCATGTTTCTAGCATGATTAGCCAGTTACTAGCGTTTTTCTATGATTAATAAGTTGCTAGGATTTGTTTAGCATGATTATCATGTTGCTAGCATGATTTTGGCGTTATTTGCATGTTGCTAACATGTTTCTAGCATGATTAACAAGTTGCTAGCATGTTTCTAGCATGATTAGCCAGTTACTAGCGTTTTTCTATGATTAATAAGTTGCTAGGATTTGTTTAGCATGATTATCATGTTGCTAGCATGATTTTGGCGTTATTTGCATGTTGCTAACATGTTTCTAGCATGATTAGCAAGTTGCTGGCATGTTTCTAGCATGATTAGCAATTTTCTGGCATGTGTCTAACATGATTAGCATTTATTTAGCATGATTACCTTAAGTTGCTAACAGTTTTTTAAATATGATTACCAAGTTGCTAACATGTTTCTAACATGTTTCTTGCATGATTAGCCAGTTGCTAGCATTTGTCTAGCATGTTTGCCAAGTTGCTAGCATGATTCTAACATGTTTCTAGCATGATTAACTAGTTGCTAGCATGTTTCTAACATGATTAGCCAGTTGCTAGCATTTGTCTAGCATGATTACCAAGTTGCTAGCATGATTCTAACATGTTTCTAGCATGATTACCAAGTTGCTAGCATGATTCTAACGTGTTTCTAGCATGATTACCAAGTTGCTAGCATGATTCTAATGTGTTTCTAGCATTATTAACAAGTAGCTAGCATTTGTCTAGCATGATTACCAAGTTGCTAGCATGATTCTAACATGTTTCTAGCATGATTACCAAGTTGCTAGCATGATTCTAACGTGTTTCTAGCATGATTAACAAGTAGCTAGCATGTTTCTAGCATGATTACCAAGTTGCTAGCATGATTCTAACGTGTTTCTAGCATGATTAACAAGTAGCTAGCATGTTTCTAGCATGATTACCAAGTTGCTAGCATTTGTCTAGCATGATTAACAAGTTGCTAGCATGATTCTAACATGATTAGCAAGTTGCTAGCATTATTCTAACATGTTTCTAGCATGATTACCAAGTTGCTAGCATGATTCTAACGTGTTTCTAGCATGATTAACAAGTAGCTAGCATGTTTCTAGCATGATTACCAAGTTGCTAGCATTTGTCTAGCATGATTAACAAGTTGCTAGCATGATTCTAACATGATTAGCCAGTTGCTAGCATTTGTCAAGCATGATTAACAAGTTCCTAGCATGTTTCTAACATGATTAGCCAGTTGCTAGCATTTGTCTAGCATGATTACCAAGTTGCTAGCATGATTCTAACATGTTTCTAGCATGATTACCAAGTTGCTAGCATGATTCTAACGTGTTTCTAGCATGATTACCAAGTTGCTAGCATGATTCTAACGTGTTTCTAGCATGATTAACAAGTAGCTAGCATGTTTCTAGCATGATTACCAAGTTGCTAGCATTTGTCTAGCATGATTAACAAGTTGTTAGCATGATTCTAACATGATTAGCCAGTTGCTAGCATTTGTCTAGCATGATTAACAAGTTCCTAGCATGTTTCTAACATGATTAGCCAGTTGCTAGCATTTGTCTAGCATGATTACCAAGTTGCTAGCATGATTCTAACATGATTAGCCAGTTGCTAGCATTTGTCTAGCATGATTACCAAGTTGCTAGCATGATTCTAACATGTTTCTAGCATGATTACCAAGTAGCTGGCATGTTTCTAGAATTTAGTTAGCATGACTAGCTAGTTGTTAACATTTTTCTACCATGATTAGCATGTTACTAGCATGTTGTTGACATGATTAGACAGTTAGTTTGAATGGAGAAATAGTCCATAGAAGGGAAGTTTAATTAAGTCTCAAGTTATTCTGTGAATTCTGCCCCCCTTTACATGAAGAAAAAGGTGGCTAATCTGTTATACTAATTGACCCTACAATGCAACCAATTAAGGAATTTTGGATTTATAAAAAAAAAAGGGACTTACTTATAACCACGATCCATTTGTAGCTTAATACTATCAGCAGTCAAGATCAGATAATGCTTGCCAACTTCAAAATTGGTTGAACTGCAAGTTGCCTTCTTCACGAAATCTATCTCTGAATCTGCTTTTAGGTCGTCTGTTTGTTCTGCAGAAAAGAAGTTAAGAGGGTGGATTGAAGCTGTTATCAAACAGGTTTCTTTAAATTGTTTATTCAAGTCTTTTGCTCTAAACCAACCAAATAATTTGCTATTTAACTTGCTAACAAATCATATTCAGTATATTCTTGCCTTTTTTGAGCAGTGATTTAACTCTTGCTTTGTAGGTCACAAAATCTCCTTTTGCCTCAGATGACTCAATTAACACTTTAAATGCTAGAAGGAAAAAAAACAAAGTAAGCAACATGTACCAATGTGCACATGTGACGACAAAGATATTTTATGAGCTTCATGAAGAAAAACGTTTACCATATTTCACGCTTTCTTTGCACATATCATTTTTACGCTGTTCAGGAGTGATTGTGGGATCAATGTTGGATTTAAAGTTGCAGCATTCCGCTAATTTTAAAAAGGACAGGGAAATACCAACAAACTGTTATTACACTAACACAGACTAGACTCACATATCTAAGCGCATCAGTGGTATAAATGCCATTTTTTTGTCAATTTGGCTTACCTGCCATACACTGACATTGATCTCCCTCACAGAGTCGTAACAGTTTACGGCTTTGTTTGTGGTAGAGTTTCATACACTTATTTTCTATTAGAAATAAGATGAGAAAGCTTGTTTTATGTGCCAAAAAAAAATAAGTTCAGCCAGATATAAAGCAAACGTGCAAAAACGCTATACCTGGGTCACTAAATTCATAAACTCTGAATACCGAAGCTCTGGTCATGCCAGTTTCAAATTCCTCTTGAATACGGAAACCCACACAGTATAACTCTGCTGATGGTATCTGCATAATAAGCATTGCATGGTTAAAATATTCTACAAGATCAAATACACACCATATTTTAAGCCAAAAGTTTAAAATGCTCACCGAATCTATCTGAAGGATGACTTGGTCACCGGTGATTTTATAATCTGAAATCCGAGACTCAAATCCATTTAGGTACTGCAAAATAACATAATGTCACTAAAATGTTCTGAAACAATGGATGGTTTAAATACATGTATTTGCGTTTAGACTCTCACCATATCTAGATCTTCCTGGACTACGCTCACGCCGGTCGGCAAATTAATTTCCATCACAGTGATTCCTGACTCCGTTTCAAATTCATTTTCAGGTGGCTTGTATCTTTACAAATAATGGCATTTTTATTTTGATGCATTTTACTAATCAGAACTTAACAGAGACGCTTAAAACCTGGAGCTTCTTATCAAGAGTTTCTACAGACTTACTTTGCACAGGCCACAATCCGTTGTGACAAAAGCATAGGATCTGCTCACAAAGAAATCAAAGTTCATTTTAAAAAGAAAACCAAGTGTAAACGTAGACAACAGTGCTGAACTTACCTTCTGAATCTGGGACACTTTCATGAATGTCAATTGACATATCAAAATGGCAATTTTCATTGCTTTCTGTCATCTCATAGTACACTGTTCTCAGCTGTAAAAAAATATGTTAATCAATGAATACATTTGGTCTCATAGGTAGAAACAAGAAAAATCTGAAATGATTGATCTGAAACATTTTGGGCATCATAACATTGTAAATATAAGTATGAAAGACAAATTTTAAATTTTAGATCTAAAATTAACTGAGAACTACAAAGTGGAAAGGTACTCCAAATGTAAAAATAGGTTGCAAAAGTATTCTTACTCCTTAATTTTTTTCACATTTTGTTATATGTTAAACTCCTTTAAATTACTTTTTTTCCACATCAGTCTATACTCCATACACCATAATGACAAAGCACAAACAGGGTTTGTAACAATTTTGCACATTTATTAGAAATTATTCCATTGCACAAGTATTCATACTCTTTTCTGGAACACTTAAAATTTAGTTTAGAAGCATTCATATCGCTTGTAGATGTTACTACATTTCAAGTAGAGTTAACCTGTGATCAGTGGCAAGGACTGAGGCAGAGGCGGAACGTAGTGAAGTAAAAGTACTCTTAAAAGTACTCTAAAAGTTTCTGTGAGTGTTTTTCTTTAGAAAACTTTACTTCACAACATCCCAAAGCATAATATTGTACTATCTTTTAATACTTAATTACATTATGAATCTTTTTACTCAAGTAAAAGTAATTCAAATATTTACTACAGTAAATAAAAGTACTACATTTTTAATGTTCTTAAGTATTAAGGGTTAAACTAACAACAACTTTTATTTATGAAATATAGTGCATTATGCTTTAGAATGTAGTGAAGTAAAGTTTTCTAAAGAAAAACACTCTGATAAACTACAGATACTTTTTAAATTTACTTGAGTAAACTAAAAATACTTCACTCCTGTCCGCTTCTAGACTGAGGGACTTGTCAGAGTAGAAGTTTCAACACAAAATATAAAAATATAAGGATAGCCTTAATGAAAACCTAGTCCAGAGCATTCAGGAGATTCAGTCTCCAACAGGACCATGGCCCTAAGGACACAGCGCAAGAAGCTTATAGACAACTCGGTGTATGTCCTTGAGTGCCTCACCAACAGCCTTGATTGGATTGAACCCAATCAAACATTTCTAGAGAAACCTGAAAATGTCTGCCAGCCCTATCCAAGCTGACAAAGCTTGAGATGTGAAGAGGTGAGGAGAAGAATGGCCAAATACAGATGTGCAAAACTTGATGCATCATACCCAAAAAGACTTGAGTCTGTAAAGGTGCTAAAGTACTGAGTTAAGGGTATGAATACTTATGAAATGTACTTATTTCAGTGTTTTATTTTTTAATACATTTTCAAAGTTGTCACAAATTTGTTTTGTGCTTTGTCTCAAAGGTAATATAAAGCAGTTTAACATTAGGGTGCAACATAAGAAAACATGAGAAAAAATGGAAGGGGTATGAATACTTTCGCAAAGGCACTGTATATCCAGTAACACTCAATATATATTAGTAATATCAACCAGCATCATACCAATATATTGTATATTCTTATGTTAAATAAAAAGCTCACTTACAGTGGCAAATGAAACACCAGAGCTCATTGCCGTTTTGATGATTACATCATCATTTTTGGTCAACTTTTAAAAAGAAAATAGAAGAGTGATGTTCATTTCATCAATAATTTATAAACAATTACAAATGTCTCTCTTAATTCAGATAATTAAAATGGGACATCTTACCTCTATTGGTTTATGCACTGGCTTCTGTTGAGTTAGTTTGACTCTGCTGATGTCACCTTTAGTCTTGTATTCAATGTCAACCACCATGTCTAAGGTGGCTTGACTGGCTAAGATGCTGTACTTGGTAAGTGCCTCCAAAGTCAGAATGCTGTCCTGAAAATTTGACGAAAGACAGATTGCATCTAATAAATACAAAATTAAAATCTTACAAAACATATACAGTCAAGCCCGAAATTATTCATACCCCTGGCAAATTCTGACTTAAAGTCACTTTTATTCAACCAGCAAGTTTTTTTTTGACCGGTAATGACACAGGCTACTCCCAAAAGATAATAAGATGATGTACAAGAGGCATCATTGTGGAACAAAATATTACTTACCTTTTATTTACATTTGAACAAAAAGTGGCATGTCCAAATTTATTCATACCCTTCTCAATAATCAATAGAAAGTCTTTATTGCCTATTACAGCAATCAAACTCTTCCTATAATTGCTGACCAGCTTTTTGCATGTCTACACTAGTATTTTTGCCCATTCATCTTTAACGATGAGCTCCAACTCTTTCAGGTTGGAGGGTATCTTTGCCATCACCCTGATCTTTAGCTCGCTCCACAGATTCTCAATTAGATTTAAGTCAGGACTCTGGCTGGGCCACTGCAAAACGTTAATGTTTTTTTTTCTGCTTACCATTTCTTAACCATTTTGCTATGTGTTTTGGGTCGTTGTCGTGCTAAAAAGTCCAC
Organism: Garra rufa; assembly: GCF_049309525.1. Taxonomy (NCBI): domain Eukaryota; kingdom Metazoa; phylum Chordata; class Actinopteri; order Cypriniformes; family Cyprinidae; genus Garra; species Garra rufa. Next base: position 19,215,194 of record NC_133365.1, read on the forward strand.
TGGTGCCCAAGGCCAAGTTTCTCTGAAGACTGCCTGATGTTGTTGTTGAGAATTTTGATGTATTGTTCCTTTTTCATGGTGCCATTTACTCTGATTAGGTTCCCTGGTCATCCCATCTTTGACAGTGGCGATGGCGTTCTTAGAGTTGAAGGCTTCTCCTTTTTTACGCCAAATGAAGGCTACATCATTGTGGCCAAACAATTTAATTTTTGTTTCATCTGACCATAAAACAGAAGACCAGAAGTCTTCTTCTTTGTCCAGATGAACATTTGCAAAGGCCAAGCGGGCTTTTGTGTGCCTTATCTGGAGAAGTGGTGTCTACCTTGGTCTGCGTCCGTGGAACCCAGCAGTGTGCCTTGAGATGTTGCCACCAGCAGAGCCCAGATTCATTGTAGTTTTTAATAATACTTTGCACTGTAGCCACTGGAACTTCAAGGGAGCAGGGAGCTTCTGTTTTTCACCTGTTGAGTTGATTAAAACAGCTGTTCCCAAGGAATCAGGGTAATTAGGATGCTTTAGAACAGCTTGGACTATTTGGAATGGTATAGAACTTTAGATTTACTTTAGTTTGCAAAGGGTATGAATAATTTTGGACATGCCACTTTTTGTTCAAATGTAAATAAAAGCTGAGAAATATTTTTTTCCACAATGATGCCTCTTGAACATCATCTTATTATTTTTTGGAAGAAGCCTGTGTCATTTCCGGTCAAAAAAACTTGCTGGTTGAATAAAAGTAACTTTAAGTCAGAATTTGCCAGAGGTATGAATAATTTCGGACTTGACTGTATATATACACATGACTTGCATTATAGTACCTGTGTTGAATGGACGCCCCCACCATATCTCTGGTCTTGTGTTAACCAGTTCAGAATGGGTTTTGCATAGGTGGAATCACCTCTCACCAAAGTGTTAAGCAGGACGTAAACAGTTGTTTCCACAGTCTTTGCTGTCACATCACTGGGTTTTAATAAATCCTTGTCTGGTTTGGACTCCTGCCAGAAACGAACTGTGGCAGGGTTTCCTGAAAAAGTAAGATGTGGGTCATATAGTGTCAAGGGGTCTAAACTGTGCAAATGTATTTGGTCAAAAGTGTGTGGAATATCCCAAATAAGATTTTACCCTTAACTTCTGCCTGCTTTTTCAGTTTTTCATAAAGATCAACTGCAGACATACTATGGATGTCTGCAAGTGTCAGAGCATAAGATGCAATTGCCCTAGCATATAAAGTTTTAATCTTCATTGAGTTTGAGGTGATGTACTCCGCAGCACGATCTATAGCAATTTTAAAGGCCTGGAGAGACAAGACAAATAACTCTGAAGAATCTGACATTTACGTTTCTGATTGTTTAGATTTTCCTGGCAGTCATACCTGTAAGTTAGCGGTTGGGACCTTCATAGCGTTTTTAATTCCAATCATGACAAAAGATGTAAGGAAAACGGTCTTTTCAGTGACACTCGCTCCGGCACCCTTAGAGAAACAAGACAATCTTCATCAAAACACTGCAAAACATGATATTATATCATAAACACACCTTTTTTTTTTCATACCATGAGTTTAATTGGGTTGGTTTTCGATTTCTCAGAGAAGGAGCCATCAGTGTTCTGACAATTTTTAATCAGCCAGTGAATGGTGTTGGTCAGCACTTGAGAGTCCAAATAGACGTATTCATGCGTGTCAGCAATAGTCTTGACCATGAGAGCAGTCACCCTAAAAAGGTTTTGTGCACATGCAATGTAGCATGTGAATTGTACTGAATCACTGTGTGCACTATTATCTCTTTAGTATGTAAAAAACTAAGAAGCTGAGAAGTTGTTTACCAGGTGCTGGGTGATTTGTCCCTGTTCGACCACATGCTAAAAGCATATTCATATTTCATCTTAAATGACATGATGCTGGTGATGCCTAGAAAAGAACATTGAGTCATTGAATCACTTATACACTTCAAATTTTCTCTTCCTCAGTATTTTTGTCCTGATTTTTTTGTCCTGAATCAAGATACATTTACTTAAGAACCAAAATGATTTAAGGTAAAAAAAAAAGTTTTATTTCAATGTTAAGTTATTTTAAGATAACAAGACCAAACATCTGCCTATCGTGCCTAAAAACCTGCTTTAAATTAGTTTAAATCTATCACACTGTCACAATCTCTAGCTGGAGAGACCATGAGCTCCTCTAGTCTAGAGTGCACTCCATCTCACTCCTTTGCTACTCCACCCCACACTGCATTTCCCAGAAACCCCTGCCTAGGAACCAATTACAGACTCCTCCCATTGTCAACCAGGATGACTGTAAAAGAGGCACACTCACATACACACATCTCTCGGTATTTAATGTGGATTATTTTACTAGTTTTGGTGTGTTCCTTGTTTTCCTAAATTTCTAGATTTGCCCTGCCTGTATTTTGATCCTGGACTGTTTCCAATTGTTTGTTGCCTGCCCTGTCCATTGCCTGTTTGTGGATTACTCTTTTGCCTCTGCCTTTTGGATCCCCCAACTCCATTGTCACGACTCATTGTTACAACCACATTGGTAGATATGTTTCAAGCAAAAACTCACTTTATTTTGATGCATTTCTTAGAAAATAAAGACTTAATATCTTAAATACTTAATATCTTAGATATTTGTACTGTAAGACAAGACAAAATTACTGAGTAAGAACATAATTTTTTGCAGTGTGGAAAATTAATTATTTTTAATTATACTGATAATAAATAGTCATTCGTAAGATAAGCAATAATATAATGTAATTATTGGATAAAAAATATATTTTTACTGTTACATGGAAACTACGGAAGCCCGTTTTCACCACTGAATAAAAAATAAAAAATGTAATTGCGACTTTTTATCTCTTAATTCTGACTTTTTTTCATCTCACTTTTTACATCTCACTATTCTGACTTTTTTTTCTCAGAATTGCATATATAAACTTGCAACTCTGACTTTTTTTTCAGAACTGTGAGATATAAATGCAAAATTGCGAGTTATCAAGTCAGAATTTCTAGATATAAAGTCAGAATTGTGAGATATAAACCCACAATTACGAGAAATAAAGTCATAATTGCAAGATATAAACTCCTTTTTTCTCGCAATTGCAACTTTGAATCTCGCAATTCAGACTTTTTTCTCACTATTGTAAGATATAAACTCACAATTGCAAGTTATAAAGTATGGACTAACCCATCAACTGGGTTGTTTTGACCAAGCGGGTAGTTTTATTTAACTCAACTATTGTTTAAAAATTACGAAATGAACCCAAAATAGGTTGGAAATTAAGTCACATAATTACTAGAGGCATCAGCAATGATCAAAAGGTGAACATTTATTAAAAAGCAATTAATAAAATGTATATTATTTAATCAAATTATTCATTAATGTTAATTTATTGAATTAATAAATGTTAATGTCCAAACTATTTTGGGTTCATTTTTAGCAACAAATTAGTATTTTTTAGCAAAACTACTCAGAAGATTAGGATAAACATTTAACCCAAACGCTGGGTACAAACAACCCAGTCATTGGGTTGTTTTTAACCCAGCCTTTTTTTGAATGTAACATTAACTAATGGAACCTTAATGTAAAAACAAACATCTCACCAGCTTGCATCTTCCTCTTTAATTCCTTCTCACTCGCAGCAGCCTCTCTCCCCAGAATGTTCCATTTCTCTGCTTTTTCTAGGTAGTGGTAGACATAGTAGATTGGCAGGAGGCCCATGAGCTCCACCTCTGCACTTCCCCGTGGCAGGTTTGTCAACTGTTTTAAACCTTCTGGGTTATTTATTATTGACAGAAGCTCTCCAAGTACTTCACCTGAACACAAAGAAGGGGTTACAGGACTTTTGAACCTTCCAGTACAGTCATTTTTAATCAACACAGTTTAAAAAAAACATTATTGTGCAATATCTAATATACAAGTAGAAAAGTGTCATGTAGTGTCTGCACAAAAGGGACCCTCGACCACAAAACCAATCTTAAGTAGCACAGGTATAGTTGTAACAATAGCCAAAAATACATTGTATGGGGCAAAATAATCGATTTTTCTTTTTATGCCAAAAATCTTAAGGATATTAAGTAATGATCATGTTCCATGAAGATATTTTGTAAATTTCCTACCGTAAATATATCAAAACTTAATTTTTGATTATTAATATGCATTGCTAAGAAATTCATTTGGACAACTTTAAAGGCAATTTTCTCAGTATTTTGCACCCTTAGATTCCAGATGTTCAAATAGTTGAATCTCGGCCTAATATTGTTCTTTCCTAACAAACCATACATCAATGGAAAGCCTATTTATTCAAATGATGTATAAATCGCAATTGCAAAAAATTGACCCTTATGACTGGTTTTGTGGTCCTAGGTCACAAATGTGCTCAAGCTTCACAGGATTCATACCATTAACTGTTAGAATACGATCCACAGGTGACTTGGGCACAATGTTTGTAGGAATTACATTTTTAAACTCAAGCTTTCGCATAGAAGTGCCTAAGACAGGAAAAAGAAATGCTGTGAAACTCCATCAGAACATGAGCAGAAAGCATGCTGTTATTTTTCAGATGTCCTTACCAAACACTCCATTTGGATCTATTCTTCCACCGCTTTGTATTTCCTTTCTAATTCCCTCAGGCTGTGAATACCAGAACATTAGGCATCAGATTATAGTCAAATCATTGATTTATGAGTGGTTTAGTTTACAATAAAATATTTTAAAGCAGAAATATAATTAGAAATCATGTATACTGTCCTTCTTTGAAATAAAAGAGTTCAGTGTACAGTGAAAACTGTAGACTCTAAACTCAAAATGTCTTCCAATATGTTTTCAGAGTGAGACATTTTGTTTGTGTATGATCAGTTCAAAAGGTTTGTCCTGTATGTTTGTTATAAAACTGTTATAAAAGTCCTTTCTAGCACTGACTGTGTATTGCATCTTACCACCACTTTCAACTTCTTGACCACAATCTCAGTGTTCCGATTAGTTGTTAAAGTGAAAGTGAGCGTATGAGTGCCCGCTTCCAAGGCCATGATGTAGAACTTGACCAAGGCCACTGAACGACTTTTTATTTCCCCCTTGTTTTCATGTGGCTTTCCATGCTTCCCCTGTTGAACTCCACGAAACACACACACTCCCTCTGATGCCGTCAGGGTCACACTGAACTATGTGTGAGATAAAGGAAGATACAGAGAGAATGATAAATGTCATTAGATGATCATGTATTTTCATATTATTGTCAATGTTGAAAACAGTAGTGCTGCTTAATATATTTGTGGAAACTGAGATCAATAGAAAGTTCAAAAGAATAGCATTTATTTGAAATGGTAAATTTTGTAACAATGTAAACGTCTTCATTGTACCTTTTGATCAATTTAATGCATCCTTTTAAAATAAATTAGACATTTTTACTGACCCCAAACTTTGAATGGTCCTCCTGAATAAGAACTGGATGTCTTACCTTAATGCTTGAATAATGCTGATTGTAGACTGAACCACTGAGCTCAATCTGCTCTCCACGAACCATTGAATAAGGCAAGGGCACATTCACACTAATGTCCTGGGACACCTGAATCTCTTTCTCTGACATACAGATCCCTGACCAAAGAAACAGGAGAGTTTGACATTCTTACCAAAAACACCTTAAACAAAGGTCTGTGCGCACAATATATGCCATTATTTCCTGAAACGTTTGTAATGAATGCTATCTTTGTGAAGCTTGCATATGGTTGAAATTCTACATTTAAACAGCATTTTGTTGTCACATGATCTCGTGACAATCAAAATTATTCAACCCCTTTAACCTCTAAGACATTTTGCTGCAGAGAACAATATTTTGTGAAAACAATTCAACAAAGGCATCAGTAAGTTTATTAATACACATTTGAGTAATTCTGAGAACGTAAGTTGAAGAATAATGAAAAACAGTCAAATTAGCTCTAAATGTTCCTGTTCAAAATTATTCAACTCCAAAAGTCAAATTTGGTGCAGAATCTTTTACTCTTTAAAACCACCAATAAACGCTGCTTGGAAGTGCTTAGAAGCTTATGTCACCTCTCTACTGCAGTCTTGGCCTATTCCTCACCTGAGCTTTCAGATCACTAATAATCTTTGGTTTTCACATTGCCACTGCTTTCTTCAAATTCAACCAAATATTTTCAATGAGAATTAAATCTGGAGGCCACTCAAGAATATTCCATGACTGATCCCTGAACCAAGCATAAGTATATTTGGATGTATACTTTGTCCTGCAGAAAAGTCCATTGATCTTCAGTCTTTGCACCAAAGGCATCACAACTCTTGCCAAAGAATGGCATAATACTTCAAAGAATCCATGATGTCCTTCATACTGTCATGATTTCCACTTCCTGCAACAGCAAAACATCCCCGTAACAGGACTGGTCCACCTCAATGTTAGACTGTTAAGATGGTGTTCCTCTTCTCATAAGTTTTTCCTTTTTTGCACCAGACATACCACTGATCCATTGGTCCAAAAAGTTCCCGTTTGAACACATCACATAAAACATTCTCCCAGCAATCCACAGGTCTATCTAAATGAATTTTAGCATATTCAAGTTTTACGTTCTTCTTGGTAAAAAGTGTCATTTGGCAAGATGCCCCAACATGACTTCTTCAAACTCTGCATTGAAATGTTTTTCCACCTTTCATTTGGTCATCTTAAACGTTTTTGGCTGTACATTGCAGGTTTTTTCTCATTTTTGATATTATCAAACATTTTATGATAGCGTGCGTTTTCTTCAGCTGCAAACTGTGTTTCTAGGAACTTTTAATGTCCTGGAAATCTTTTTAATGTCCTGCCCTAGACTTTCTAAAGGAATACAATTATTTCTTCTCTATAGCTTTTGTGAGAACTCTGTTGACTTTGTCACATTAGCTACTCAAACATCAGCACATACATGGGCTAACTGTATGTATGTGTAACAGCTTTATCACTTTTAACAAGCCAGACATTATCACTTTTAACAAGCCAGTAATCTGTTGTAGATGCATTTTTATAAAGTTCTGGATCCTCAGAAAAGCTTATATTTGTAAAGTACTGCAGTCTCTGGGGGGTTGAATAATTTAAATTGCAACTGTACTTATGTGGCATGTGAATTGCATCCTGTTATCATATTGGAAACAGACTCAGTCAATCTGCATGTTAATTCAATTTAGTTTAAAGGATCTTAACTTTTGCAGTCCAGTGTAATAATGAGTAAAAGTAGAAATAAAAAAATAAAATTACTTTCAGTTCTTCACTCACAGTAGAAATGTAGGGTCCAGTTGAGCAGATTGCAATCTGGGATACAGATACTTACTATACTTACTATAAACTTACTAGATACATACAGTTGCAGTCAAAGTTATTCTACCCCTCAGACTGCAGTACTTTAAAAATACAAGCTTTTCTGAAGATCAAAGGGTTGTATTAAGATAGTATCTGCAACAGTTTACTGGTATATTAAAAGTAATAATGTCAATATATAATGCAATGTTTTGGAGTTCTAGGATTTTTTAATAACACAGCTATGTCATAACTATTCAACCCCTATTCAATGTTGCTGCTTTTAAGTCACTTATTTTTATAGTAGGGAACAAAATTGTCTTAAAACACAATTAAGCCTTTAGAAACTCTATTAAAAAACAGAATTAGCTTGGGCTGTTACACATACATACAGTTAGCCCATGCATGTGTAATAAGTCAACAGAGCTCTCACAAAAGCTATAGAGTACAATAATGTTATTACTTTAGAAAGTCTAAAAGCAATTTGAAGATTTCCATGATATCGCTGGCAGCCTTATTCCTAAAATGCATTGTATCAGAAAACCTTTTAGGGTGTTGACCACAAAAAAGCACAATATCATAAAATGTTTGATCAGAACAACTGACAAAAACCCGCAAGCTGCAGCCAAAGACTTGCAAGATAATCTGACGAAAGGAGGTAAAGCATTTTAATGCAGTGTATAAGAACACTAGACCAGTATGGCCTTCATGTTGAAGAATCTTGCCGAAAACCACTCTTGATCAAAAAGAACAAAAAGGCCCCTTTGAACATGCTAGAATTCATTTGGAAAGAATGTTTTTGGAATGATGCAACCAAACTGGACATTTTTGGACCCATGGATCAGCGGTATGTTTGGTGCAAAAAAGGAAAAACTTATGAGCAGAAACACCATTTACATCGTAAATCTTGGAGGTGGATCAATCCTGTTATGGGGTTGTTTTACTGTAGCAGGAAGTTGCAAAACATAATCGTATAAAGGACATCATGGATTCTTTGCGGTGTCAGGCCATTTTTAAAAAGAACTGTGATGCCTTTGGTGCAAAGACTGAAGCTGATGATCAGTGGACTTTCCTGCAGGACAATCATCCCAAAGAATACATCTAAATCTTCTTATGCTTGGTTCAGGGATCAGTCATAGAATGTTCTTGAGCGGACTGTTCAGTCTCCAGATTTATTTCTCATTGAAAATATTTGGTTGAATTTGAAGAAAGCAGTGGCATTGTGAAATGTGAATGCTTTTTCAGGCGAGAATTTGGACTAAGAGACTGTAGTAGGTGACAGAAGCTTCTAAGCGCTTACAAGCAGCATTTATTGGTGGTTTTTAAGAATAAATGTGATTTTTGGGGGTTGAACAATTTTGAACATGAACATTTAGAACCAATTTAAATTTTATCATCATTCATCAATGTTACATCCTCAGAATCACACAAATGTGTTTTAATAAACTTCCTCTGACAGTTTACTGATGCCTTTGTTGTTGTTTTTATAAAATGTCTTGCAGGTCAAGGTGGTTGAACAATTTTGATTGCAACTGTACTATATTGCCTTAAAGGAATAGTAAATGAAATTTGGATCATCATACTCACTCTCAAGTCGTTTTTCAGTGGAACACAAAAGACGATGTTTTGAAGAATGTTAAATAGTTTCGGTTCTGTTTGACTCCTATTATGTGGGTAAAAAATACGAAATTTCTTCTTTTGTGTTCCACTAAATAAAAAAAAGCCATACAGATTTGCAGTGACATGAGGGTGAGTAAATAATGACAGAATTTTCTTTTTCGGATGAACTGTCCCTTTACAATTAATGTGCTGATGTAATTTGTAGTTAATCAGTAGATAATTCACATAATTAGTACATCAATCACATATTAACATTCGCAGTATTTAATATGTTATTTCAGCCAATCTGATAGCAATTTAGATGCATATAATGCCTTTTTCAGCCACCAGGTGATGCTAAAACAAATCATTAGGTCCAGCTTGATAACTTACCCTCACTGAATACCCCAACTGCTTTCAGCTCCCATAAAGTCAGTGAGTCTGGAAGACTTTTGGTAATGCTTACTGACCCAGTCCTTGAACTGATTAAAATAAAAGGAAAAACCACATCATTTTACAAAATTCATTTTATGTTGTTTCTGTACATTTTTAATTTTTAAATCTGCAAAATCAGGCAATAAAATGTGTATTTTGTTAAGAATTGTTTTCATAATTCTCTAGGATTATTTTTTAGAAGGGATTATTATGGTTCAGAAAGTTTCTTACTTGCTGGTGTGTTCCTCCCACAACCAGCTCTCAGGGAAGTAGCTCCTAATCTGAGATGACATCCCGTCCATCAGAAACTCGATTGCTGCAATGGAGAATGGAGAACTTTAGATCCTGCCTTTATATTTGAGTTTATATTTATATTGGAGTTTAGTCATCCAAGTTACTTTAGAAGTTCATTATGATAATGATATATGTAAGAAACACCCATACCTGAGCGACTTAAAATGATTTTATCCCCACTGTTTTTACGGAGATTCTTAGCATAGACACAGCATTCTAAGAAAGCACGCCTACACAGTGTCTTCTGCTGCTTAGTAAAGCCTCTACAGGTTTCCAGAAAGATGAAATGAAATGTCATATAAAATGATATGTGATTTGTTATACAAGAAATGAATTACAGTAGCAGTAACTATTTACAGGTTCCAAAACAAAGTTGCATAGTAAGTAGATGTAGATATATATAATGATGTTTATTACCATACAATGTTAATTCTTTTTATTATGAGTAATATGTATGTAATATGTTTACGTAACTACAAAACAAACAGCAGTGATGCCTACAATAAAACTCTTTTAGAAAAATATCTAATATTAAACTAAAAAAACATCTCTGAAAAATTATTTAATGTAAAGTAAGAGTAAAATTAGAAGGATTTAGTAATTCCTTACGGAGGAAAAGTCATTCTCTCGGAACGATCTGCACAGGCTTCAAGCACCGGGTCACTATCTTTCCCAGATATGCAGCACTTCTCGAACGCCCTATAGGTTCTGGCTGTAGAACAAACATGTGGGCATAAATATATTTTGACGATGTTGCTATAATAAAAACAAAGGGTATTACATCATACTGTGACTGTTTTCTATGGAAGCCTGTTTCTGCCACTGAATATAAAAAAAGGGAATTGTGACTTTTTATCTCACAATTCTTATTTTCTTTGGAATAGCCAGTTAACATCTTTCTCTGAGATATAAACTTTCTGAGAAATGAAGTCAGAATTGCATGATATCAATTGATTATCAACTGACTGTGATAATGTCTTGAATTTCTGAATTTATAACTCAATTGCAAAAGTTTATATCATGCAATTCTGACTTTTTTATAGTTGCGAGATATAAGCTAGCAATTTTGAGTTACAAAGTTCTATTTTGGGGGAAAAAAGGTCTAAAATGTTACAAAATAAAAAAAACGTATCACCCAATTCTGACTTTTTTCTCACAGTTGCAAGTTTATATCTCGCAATTCATATTATTTTTTTTAGATTTGTGAAATATAAACTTGCAATTCTGAGTTAAAAAGTCCAATTTTGAGGGGAAAAAGTCAGAACTGTGAGATAAAAAGTCAAAATTCTAAGAACATATCAGTCTCCCCCACGAAAAACTGGACTTTATAACTCGCAATTGCATACAAATTCGCATTTGCGAGAAAAAAGGTTATTTCTTGCTTTTGCGAGTAAATATCACACTATTCTGCAATTTTTTCTCTGAATTGTGTGATATAAACTTGCTACTGCAAGAAAAAAATATTGAAATTCTGACTATATCACTCACAATTTTGAGTTTATATCATGCAATTCTGACATTTTTTTTCAGAATTGTAAGATATAAACTTGCTACTGCAAAAAAAAAACTGAATTGTGTGATGCAAACTTGCATTTGTGAGAAAAAAAACTTTTCTTTCTCTCAATTGTGAGTTTATATCATGAAATCCTGACTTTTTTTCAGAATTGTGAGATATAAAACTTGCTACTGCGAGAAAAACAAGTCTGAATCGTGTGATGCAAACTTGCATTTGCAGTTGTGAGTTAATATCATGCAGTTAGGTGTAGCCAAACACAAATGGCAGAATTGTGATAATGTCTCATTTCTAAATATATAACTCAACTGAGTTTATATCACACAATTCTGAAGAATAAACATTTTTAGAATTGTGATATAAACTCACAAATGTGAGTTATGAAGTTAAATTTTAAGGGGAAAATATATATAAAAATGAAAAGTTATTGCAACCTTTTATCTCACAATTCTGATTTTTTTTTCTCAGTATTGCATGATACAAACTCTCAATTCTAAAAAAAAAAAAATCTGATAAAAAGAACTGTAAGATAAAAAGTCACAATTCTGACGATATATAATTCCCCCCTTCAAAATTGGACTTTACAACTCGCAATTGTGAGTTTTTATCTCACAATTCTGAAAAAAGTCTGAATTGCAAGTAAAAAAAGTCAAAATCGCAAGAAAAAAATCGGAACTGCGTGATACAAATTCGCATTTGCGAGAAAAACCTTTATTTCTCGCATATTTATTTATATCACGCAATTCTGACTTTGTTTCTTGCAATTCTGTTTTTTTCAGCATTGTGATATAAGTTATAAAGTCCAATTTTGAGGGGAAAAATGTATAAAATGTAAAAAAAAATCAGAAATGTGAGATAAAAATTACAAGAACACTTTTTTTTTATTTTATTTTTTAGTATATTTTATATATTTAATGGGGTTCCATAGTTTTTAGACATGCAATGCTTGCAAACAAACCCTTTAGTTTAAACTTCTCTTCGAAAGGGGTAATTGAACGCTTTGGCCTAACCAAGTCTGAGCAAGTCCCTCCTACAAAAAAGAAAGAGAATACATTTGCCACTGTTTCAGAAAATAATCATGTGCTCTAGTGAGCTTTAAAGTGAGCATGTACCTTCACTAGAGATCTTGGCGTTTGCATTAGTGACGAACATAAGGCCGACGCGGTCAAACACATCAGCATTATTTTTGCCTCCTCCTTTTCCGCAACCCAAGTCACTTTGCTCAACATGTTGTAGCACCTGTGACAATGAGAAATCCACATGATGTTATTGGCATTTCTCCAAAAAACATATAATATTTGACTATACACAACTTCCTTTTGAACAAATCCTCTATTTTACCTTTTTGAGAGGGTCCTTGTCATTAGATTTTAGGTTGTACAGGGCCGTATCTACAGCAGAAAAAGCCACCAGTGACTGTTCTCTGCTTGAAGTTGACACTTTTAATTCGAGTTTGTCTTTGGGTTTGTAAACTTTCTGTGAGTTGGGAGTTGATATCTCTACCTGAAATATATTTATATGAGTCATGATTTCACAATGTATAACTACATGAAACACATCACAGTTACTGATGGCAGAGAAATTTACGTTTAAATTGTTAAGACATTTAGCCTTCACATCAATCCAGGTGGAGTCTGCCACCAACTCTGCCCTTTCCTCCCCATGCAGGACGTAGTACACCAATAGCCGAGCTGATGGCACCATGTCAGGGGTGATCATAATGTTGAGGTTCTGATTCTTCATACTGCCCCACTTTACTGTTTTAGACTGCACAACTTTTCCTTTGGAAATAATCTGAGAGAAAAAAAAGATTGCATCACAGTAGATGATTCACTGGAAGCACAATTACACATATGTTGCATTCAGATGGACTGTGTTAGAGCAGATGCGGATTCAAAAGTTTGGAATAAATACTTATATTAAAAGTCTCAAGATGCATTAAACTGATACAAAGTGACAGTAAAAACTTTTAGAATGTTGGAGAAGATTCAAATAAATGCTGTTATTTTAAACACTGTACTTTCTGGAGATTCCTAAAAAAATGTTTCACGGTTTACACAAATGTGACCCTGGACCACAAAACCAGTCATAAGGTTAAATTTTACAAAACTGAGATGTACACATCATATGAAAGCTTAATAAATAAGCTTTCTATTGATATATGGTTTGTTAGGATAGGACAATATTCGGCCGAGATACATCTATTTGAAAATCTGGAATCTGAGGGTGCAAAAAAATCAAAATACTGAGAAAATCACCTTTAAAGTTCCCCAAATTAAGTTCTTAACAATGCATATTACTAATCAAAAATTACATTTTGCAAAAATCTTCATGGAACATGATCTTTACTTAATTTCCTAATGATTTTTGGCATAAAAGAAAAATTAATAATTTTGACCCATACAATGTATTTTTGGCTATTGCTACAAATGTACCCCAGCGACTTAAGACTGGTTTTGTGGTCCAGGGTCACAAATGCATTAAGCAGCACAACTCTTTTTAACATTGATAATAATAAAAAATGTCTTGAGCAGCAAATCAGCATATTAGAATGATTTTTGAAAGAACTCTGTGACACTGAAGACTGGAGTAATGATGCTGAAAATTCAGCTTTGCATTAAAGGAATAAATTACATTTAAAAAAAAAATAATTTTTGCAATTATTTTAAATTGTAAAAACACTTCAAAATATTTTTAATCAAATAATTCTAACCTTGGTTCAACTTATTTTAAAAACACTAAACTACCAACCCTAAACTTTTGAACAGTGGTGGGTTTAAATAACATTGACAGTATGACAATTATGATGACTGTTGACAAAAAAAAATCAGTTTTACAATAAATTGTTTTAGAGAAATATATACAGTGAGGAAAAAAATTATGTGATCCCCTGGTGATTTTGTATAAATGATCAGTCTATAATTTTAATGGTTTATATTAACAGTGAGAGACAGAATAACAACAAAAAATCCAGAATAATGCATTTCAAAAAAGTTATAAGTATTTGATCCCCTATCAATCAGCAAGGTTTTTGGCTCCCAGGTGTCTTTTATACAGGAAGTGCTCCTAATCTCAGCTTGTTACCTGTATAAAAGACACCTGTTCACAGAAACAAACAATCAATCAATCAATCAGATTCCAAACTCTCCACAATGGCCAAGACCAAAGAGCTGTGCAAGGATGTCAGGGGCAAGATTGTAGACCTACACAAGACTGGAATAGGCTACAAGACCATCGCCAAGCAGCTTGGTAAGAAGGTGACAACAGTTGGTGCGATTAGTCGCAAATGGAAGAAACACAAAATAACTGTCATTCTCCCTTGTTCTGGGGCTCCATGCAAGATCTCACCTCATGGAGTTTCAATGATTATGAGAACAGTAAGGAATCAGCCCAGAACTACACGGGAGAATCTTGTCACTGTTCTCAAGGCAGCTGGGACCATAGTCACCAAAAAAAACAATTGGTAACACACTACACAGTGAAGGACTGAAATCCTGCAGCGCCCACAAAGCACATGTACAGTACAGGCCAGTCTAATGTTTGCCAATGAACATCTTAATGATTCAGAGAAGATTTGGGTGAAAGTGTTGCGGTCAGATGAGACTAAAATCAAGCTCTTTGGCATCAACTCAACTCGATGTGTTTGGAGGAGGAGGAATGCTGCCTATGACCCCGAGAATACCATCCCCACTGTCAAACATGGAGGTGGAAACATTATGCTTTGGGGATGTTTTTCTGCTAAGGGGACAGGACAACTGCACTGCATCAAAGGGAGTCGTGGATGAGTATGACCCAAAACACACGGCCTAGGCAACAAAGGAGTGGCTCAAGAAGAAGCACATTAAGGTCCTGGAGTGGCCTAACCTGTCTCCAGACCTTAATCCCATAGAACATCTATGGAGGGAGCCGAAGGTTTGAATTGCCAAACGTCAGCCTCGAAACCTTAATGACTTGGAGAGGATCTGCAAGAGGAGTGGGACAAAATCCTGAGATGTGTGCAAACCTGGTGGCCAACTACAAGAAACGTCTGACCACTGTGATTGTAATTTTTTTCCTCACTGTAATGTGAGCCTCAAAATTATACATTAGGAGAAAATTAAAATTTAAAAAAGCTAAAGAGTGGTAAAAATTAATAGTCACGCTTGAAGTATTGAAGTATTTTTACTCTGCTGTAAAAGTACATTTTAAGTGTCTGTACAAAAATGGACATAGGCAGATGTAAACAGTAGTGAAGTATTTTTACTTAGCTGTAAAAGTACTTTTCAAGTGTCTGTACTTTATCAGACATTCCAAAGCATAATACTGTACTTTTTACTGCACTACGTTTCATATTGTGACACTGTCACACAAGAAACATGTTTTACCAATCTATTTATTACAATGATTTTATGTATAGTAGAGTTTTAAGTGTTTACATGTTTGTTAGTTTTTGTCCATTTTATTCCTCTTAACATTTTGAGTGTGTATGTCTTTAAGAAATGAATGGTTGGCCTGTCATGTGACCAATCAAGTCACATGACAGGAAGCAGGAACTATATAAAGTGAGCAGCATGCCAAACAAACAACTACCATACACAACTGGATTGAGGAGTTTCCTTTCAGTGGACTTACCTTTCCAGACTTACCACAAATTGGACTATCACCCATTTTGGGTTGTATATACACTGGTGGACACCTTGGGACTTTTTCAGCACACTAGGATTCTTGGACTGTTTTAGGGTATGGTCTAATGGACTGTATGCTTTTAACAGACTAAGTTTTCCTGGTTTTATTGTGTTGTTTTAAAGTCTTGTGAACTTTGTAAATACACCATTCTTAACCTTATTTCTGTTTTATGTCATTCTTTTAACACCGTAATCTCTCACACAGTAAAATCTGACCCCATTTTTCAACTTTGTAATCCAGCCTTTTAGGCTGATTGTTACAATATGAAATATCATTTAACACTTAATTACATTAGAAATCTATTCTTTTTTTAGTCTACCACATAAGATTTACTTGAGTACAAGAAAGTGCTACATTTTTAATGCTCTTAAGTATTAAAGGTAAAACAAACAACAACTTTAATTTATGAAACGTAGCACAGTAAAAAGTATGACATTATGCTTTGGAATGTAGTGAAGTAAAGTTTTCCAGAGAAAACACTCTGATAAAGTACAGATACTTTTAAATTTACTTGAGTAAAGTAAAAATACTTCACTACTGTCCGCCTCTGGCCATAGAAAATGAATGGGAAATAGGCAAAAATATGAAAATACAGAGATGCTTTTGTGTACAATCTACAAATCAGCCACAATGCAGGAAAAAAGGGGTGACAAAAATTAAGCAATTATGCCTGAAAACATTGCTCAGTAACTAATGAATACACAGCACTGACTATATAGCTATACAGACATCTAGTGGCTACACCATGGCATTATAGATGATTTTCTTTATTTTTTTCAACAAGGTAGAACAAATCTGCCTCAATTCAATGGATTTTAAATGCTTTTGCTCTAATTTTAATTTACAAACTGAATTAAAACATTTAAAAGTTTTTTTTAATATACTAAATACTCCATAATTTAGATATGAATATTAATTAGTAACATGAAATGCAAATTATTCAAGTAGAAACATTTTGGAAATATAGTATATTCATTTCACAAAAAATAAAATTATTACACAATTATAGCATCTGGTCAGTTTTGACTGTGAACAACACAAGTGTGACTCCCAAAAGAACAATACCAGAGGGTTAACTAAATAACTTGAAATATTATTCAGATGGTAAACATCTTTTTATTATTTTGTTCCTCTTTTGTCAGTCGATTTGGATAAAAGTGTCTGCTAAATACATGCATGCAAACATACTTTACCTGATAGCTGAAGGTCTTCAGAGAAAGATAGTCACGGAAATCAAAGTAAACGTTGATGCTCATGTACTGTCCAACTTCAAATTCTGCGGATTCAGGTAAATCGATGTACAGGTAACGATGGTTGACAGACACATATGATTCAGCCTTTAGTTTAAGTGAAGCCGGACTCCAAGAAGGATCTTCCGTCTCAAACTGAAATGAGTGTAATATAAATGAAAATTTAGCATACATATATTATTTTGCTTAATAAATAATTACCTGATTAAATTATCGTTTCTATCTTTTGACCTACTCTTGTTTACCATTGGAAAAAAGAGTCTTCAGTTTTACTCACAGTGAATTCGGCTTGTTTCACATTCGCAGGAATATTACAGGTGAAGTAAGCAATTCCATTCCTCCGACTTGTCGTTTTCAACGTATCCTGGTGTCCTAGGAATTTGAGGATGTCTTGTACATTGTCAGCTGTGGTTATTGTTGCACTTGTCTTGACTGATACACCTGAAGCTGGTTTACCCAAAGGATCATTCACCATGACCTGTGGGTTCAAAATGTCACCAAAATGTTGAAATGAATGAATGCTTAAATATAATGAAACTATCTAAGGACTGTTCCTTACTCTCATAGTGTATGGTAGACCCGGTTTAATGAAAGGAGGGGTTGCAATCAGACTCAATGTATATGGACTTTCCGCAAATTTCACATTTGAGAGCACTGCCTCCTGAGAGATACCACCTGACAATATAGACATTGGTCAATGGTAGTCACATTTATTTGCCTGATGGTTTAAAACAGGTAAAGATACTCCTGTGCTGTGGAACTGACTGGACCTACCAGTTGTCTCTTGCAGCAAAACTCTTACTCGAAGAAAGGTGTTTTCTCTCATGGCACTCAGACTTTGAGGCCCGTCCGGCATGGTTGACAAAGCACGCTTGATTTTTAAGTCGATGTCTTCCAACATTCCATTTTCCAGCTAAAACAAAACCCAAAAACAAATGTGTTCTCTGAGCTCAAACATTTAAAATATTTGTTGGCAGCACACTGACCTTATATACTGAAAATGTTGAGGGTATCATGACGGTTTCTTCTGGAGAACTGTATCCGAACGTCAAGTAAATGTTTGCAGAACTAACTGGCACTCCATGAACGTACCTGTCAGCATAATATACACAAATTTAAACAATTTGCAACACTTTCAACTGAAATAATATACTTAAGTGTTCAAAATGGGGTTGAAAGACATTTTTTATGTTTCTGAAAGTCACAAACAGTACAAACAGTAATGCTATAAAATATTGTAGAATAAATATTGTATAAAATATTATAAAATAAAGTAGTTTTCTAACTTAAAACTTTCTCATTTCTAATTTAACACTGTTTTCTAACAGTTTAACATACTTGTGATGCAAAGCTGAATTTTCAGCAGTCATTACTCCAGAAGTTATTCTAATATGCTGATTTGAAGCTTAAGAAACATGTCTTTGATTAACAGAAAATTTAAAAGAACAGTATTTATTTAAAACAATTTCTTCTAACATAACAGTGCAAAGTTTTTACTGTCACTTTTGATCAATTAAATGCTTCCTTGCTGAATAAGAGGATTAAATTCTTTCATTAAAAAATAAATAAAATATAATACTGACCGCAAATGTACTGTATTTATGTTAAATAAATCAGGAAAAACCTACTTGGCTGAAATCTTCAACTGGAAAGACTCAAAGTTCTTCTCACTGATGTAGTTGGCTTCAGGCTCAATGTGGATTAAAATACTGGGCAGCACTGAGAAACAAAGCTTGATTTCAGATATAACTGACAATGAATGTCTACATAAAGGTTTAACAAAAAAAAACAAACAAAAAAAAACAAGGGTCTTACCATATTCTTTGACCTCAAACTCTGCAGTGGCACTTGTTTCAAAAGTGTCTGCATAGGTGGCCACAATCTTCCAGATTCCATATCTGATGAGATTTACATTGTGAATAAAATGATGCAGAGTCATGATGCAAGAAAGTAATAACTAATGAACACATTCAACAGGCTTTTAAGGGGATAGTTCACCCAAAAATTAAAATTCTGTCATTAATTAATCACCCTCATGTCATTCCAAACCTGTAAAACCTTCGGAACAGAAATTAAGATATTTTTTATTAAATCCGAGAGCCTGACCCTACACAGACAGCAACACAACTACTACATTCATTCAAGGCCCAGAAAGGTAGTAAGGACATTGTTAAAATAGTCCATGTGACATCTGTGGTTCAGCCTTTATTTTATGAAGCTTCAACAATACTTTTTGTGCGCAAAGAAAACAAAAATAACACATGCGTCATAGTACTCTCATAAACATGTCAAAGACTGACACTAAAGAGAAGAAATAATGAGGGTCAAAATGTGCATTTTTGGGTGAACTATCCCTTTAATTAGCTTCTCCAGCAGGACTTTCATTTCTTAAACTTCACCTGGCTGACAAGGACTAACCAGTATGATCTAGCCAGAACACCAAATGTATTGTAATAGACTGTCTTACGTTGGTTTTAATGGTATTTTAAATGGTGGAAGAAGTGGTTTTGCTCCATTGATATCTCCCATATCAATCATCTCTACTTTGATACCATTAGGGTCCTAAAAAGAAGTTGAAGCATCAACAAGGTTAACATACAGAAATCATAATTCATGTGAAGTATGAGGCTGTGAAGAAAGACACTCACCAGGAATGTAAGAGAAACAGTTCGTGTAGATTTCCTCAGCTCCTCGTTGAGGGAGTAAACACGCACTTGTACTAAGAAAACAAACGGATTCAAATGATTGTTTTGAGGTGATTCTTTCCTTTACTCACTTTATCTTTCTTTCACACGATTGATTTTTATTATACTAACCCTCTTGTTCGGGTGTGTACAGCGGCTTGTCAGTCTGGATGAAGATAAACCCGTTGACGGTAGTGACTGGGATTTTTTCATGTGCAGTGAAAGCTGGAGAAATCGCCTGAAGGTAGACGTGTTTGTCCTCTTTAGGAAAATCTTTAGCCATTATCTGGGAAATAAAAAACCATAATATTCAAGAATATCATCAAATCAGTAAAGTCAAAAAAAGTATACAAAAATATCTTTGGATTTGCAGTCCTACCCGTAAAGTAGCCTTAGCTTGATAGTCGTTCGCGGCGTTGAGTTTAACGGATTGAGATGCATATTCTTTATTACCTGGTGCTAGGTTGTTCTTCAGGTAAAGGAGTACTGTAATTTCCTTGTCATATCCAAACATCTGCACCACCACATTTTCCAAAGCATCGAGTCGCAGCAGTTTAGGTGCAGTGATTAAGTATCTGTAAAAAAAAAGGGAGTTCGTTTCTGAGGCAGATTCGATTAACAAAACAGTTTATATACATACTAGTAAAAAGTTTTTGGACAGTAGGATTTGTAATGTTTTTAAAGAAGTCTCTTCTGCTCACCAAGCCTGCATTTATGTGACCAAAAGTACAACGAAAATAGTAACATTTTGAACTATTTTTTTACTATTTAAAATAACTGTTTTCTATTAGAATATATTTTAAAGTGTAATTTAATGAATTCTATGAATTTTTAGCATCATTACTCCAGTCACATGATCCTTCAGAAATCCTTCTAATATTCTGATTTGCTGTTCAAAAAACATGTATTATTATTGTTGAAAACAGCTTAGTAGATTTTTTCAGGTTTCTTTGATGAATAGAAAGCAGAAAGAACAGCATTTATCATCAAATAATCAATTAAATGTTAATAATACTAATAGAAATGTTTTTTGAACAGCCAATCAGCATATTAGAATGATTTCTGATGGATTATGTGACACTGAAGACTGTAGTAATGACGCTGAAAATTTAGCTTTTAAATCACAGGAATAAATTACATTTTAAAATATATTCAAATAGAAAGCAGTTATTTTAAATAGTAAAAATATTTCACAATATTACTGTTTTTTCTGTACTTTGGATCAAATAAATGCAGGCTTGATGAGCAGAAGAGACTTCTTTAAAAAACATTAAAAATTATACTGTCTAAAAGCTTTTGACTGATAGTGTAAATGCCTAATTTCAGACAAACATAAGGTGTACTCACAGTTGTTTTTCACTAGTTTACGGATGTTTACATTTAGTTAACATATTTTTTACTTGTATTAACACTAACCAGTATTTTTGTTTAGTAGAAATGTTTAAATGAGGTAAATTGCAACTTACACACTTTCCTGGACAGTAATGCAGACGAAAAGATGAAGTATACAGAGCAAAAATAATAAACGTGCCATCATAGACTGTTTGCTCCTTAAAAAAACAGGTCAGGCATTTGCTCAGTTTTTGTCAGCCAAATCAATATCTGCTTTGCTTGCTTTGAGTTACTTATTAGCTCAACTGTCTTGAAACAGGTCCCAAAAATGTTTCTTTAGGTTTAGTTTTAGCAAGAATAGTTAGTCTAAATATGATGACTGAAAAATAACATCAGTCAGAATGATTAGTTTAACTGATCTGGTGTAAAAGTTTAATGCTTGATTATGAAATGCTCATTTCATCACTGTACAGTTTGCTCAGTCATTGTGCAAGTCACAATGAAAGTGAAGCATAGGCCTAGTTTACAACTAAAAGGGGATTTCATGGAGATGTTTTCTTTCCGTGGGTTGTTTTATTATTGTGCAATTCTAGTAACTTTTGGACATCAATCCGACTCTTGACTTTTGTCATTGATTTGAGTAAACTGTACACATTTAACCAGAAGCCCACTAATATTTGAACTGTGGGTTCTCATAGAAAAACGCTGAAAAGAGAGACATCATGGATATTTTGTATCATTAACCATACAAAATATGATCAATAAGTGATGACTTGTACAGCCAATATGTAACCCTGGACCACAAAACCAGTAGCACGGGTATATTTGTAGCAATAGCCAAAAATACATTGTATGGGTCAAAATGATCTTTTTTTCTTTTATGCCAAAAATCATTAGGATATTAAGTAAAGATCATGTTCCATAAAGATAATTTGTAAATTTCCTACTGTAAATATATCAAACCTTAATTTTTGATTAGTAATATGCATTGCTAAGAACTTCATTTGAACAACTTTAAAGGTGATTTTCTCAGTATTTTACATTTTTTGTATCTCTGCCAAATATTGTCCTATCCTAACAAACTTATGTATTTAGCTTTTAGATCATGTATAAATAAAAAAATTACCCTTATGACTGGTTTTGTGGTCCAGGCTCACATATGATTATAGTTTCTAAGTTGGACTAGGTGAATATTTTTACACCCATTTACATTTTTAGTTCTGTATTATCATAGCAAAATGAAACATTAAAAAAGTGACAAAATATGACATTATTTGTTAATTATTTATTGAGCATACAAGTGAATACCCAAATAATTTTATATAAGCAAACATAGTATACATAATATAATAGAACCAAGTTTTGTAATAATACTTTAAGCTTTACATACATACACAGATAAAGTGACTATTCCATGTTTTTGGAAGTAAATCTTCAACTCCTATATACATTCCTTTACATACTTCATATTGTTCATTCACAATAACATGCTTTGAGACCCACTGCTCTGATTGGGCTGCAGTGACACAAATCAGTCACTAAGTGGTGCTTGATCCCATTGGATCCTTCATAGTGGCTAAAGCAATGGGGTGATGTGGCTTTATCCTTAGTGGAATGGGACAAAACAATACTTTTGCATGCAAATATGAATAAAAGATACACTGACTACTGATCAGATAGTGTTTGATCAGACATAATGAGGCAGATCCGCCGGAACGAAGAGCCATCAGTGCGTGAACAGTCTGGCAATTAATTCAACATGAACATACAAAACAGCCCTTCCATGGCCAGTGCTGTCATAACTGAGTTCTGCAGGCCACTTCTACACCTTTAAAGAACTGCAAAGCATCCGCTAAAGGTGAGAGTACTCAGGGCCGGCTTGGCATAGATGGACTTCTACACCTGAGCCGGGAGCAGTGTGAGACTACAAACATCTAAGACGCTTCATGCCTTCTCATAGCACCATAGTGGGTATGTGATGCACCAGTGAGGCCGGGTGAGGAACCTGTGCCAGTTGAGGAGGTGGAGGAGGAGGTGAGTGGGCCTGAAGCCCTACTACAGACCCTGTGCTGGCCGGCCGATGCCTGGCGCTCTTCTGGTGCGCCCGCAGCCCTGCCAACTGGGAGTACGCGCTCTGGCAGACGTGGCACTTGTAGGGGCGCTCGCCCGTGTGGAGGCGCACATGGTTACGGAGGGTGGAGGACTGGCTGAAGCGGCGGTTGCAGAAACGGCAAACGAAGGGTTTGTCCAGAGTGTGTATGCGCATGTGGGAGCGCAGGTTGCTGCGGGAGTTGAAGCCGCGGTGGCAGATGACGCAGCGCATGCGGCTGGCGGTGGAGAGCGAGGCAGTGGAGGAGGTGTCGCACAGGTGGAATTCATCTGTGGGGAAAGAGACAGAAGGGTCAGGGATTTCAATCAGATGCTAATGGAGTTTTAACTAAGGCTATTGTAGTGCTGTGATAAAGATCAGGCCCTGAAGTGACTGAGTTACTCACCAGTTTTTTTAATCTTCTGCTGTTCATCCTCTATGCCAGGGACTCCTGGGATACCCAGGAAGGTGTTGTGGGAATTTCCATACCACACAAGCAGTTCTTGATCTGGAGGTATTGTCTGTTAATGAAATAAAAAATATATATATTAATATAAATGCATATATAAATACTAAAAACTTTTACATTTTAATTCCTGAAAGTTTAATTACCAAAGTAAATAAATTAGTGCTGTTCATTCGATTAATCGTGATTAATCGCATCTTAAATAAAGGTTTTTACATAATATATGCTGTGTTTATGTAAATAAATACACAAACATACATACATATATATATTTAAGACATATTTGCACGTATATATGTATTCATATATATATATTTATGTATTATATAACATTTATTTCTTAAATATATACATGCATACATACACAGCACACACACATATGTGACCCTGGACCACAAAACCAGTCTTAAGTAGCATGAGCCTAAAGTACATTGTATTGTATTGCCAAAAATCATTAGGATATTAAGTAAAGATTGTGTTCAGTGAAAATATTTTCTACATTTGCTACCGTAAATATATCAAAACTTAATTTTTAATTAGTAATATGCATTTCTAAGAACTTCAGTTGGACAACTCTTTTTTTTCACCTTAGATTCTAGATTTTCAAATAATGGTATATCGGGGAAATGTTGTCCTAACAAACTGTACATCAATGGAAAGCTTATTTTAATATGCTTAAATCTCCATTTAAAAATATTGACCCTTATGACTGATTCTGTGGTCCAGAGTCCCATATATTATGTAAACACAAATTTTTATTTTGGATGTGATTAATCGGTTTGAAAGCATTAAAATTAATATAAATTTATATTTGAAATTTATGATTATAAATAAATAATAGATATGTAATTAATATATATTTAATATAAATAATAGATAAATCAACTACTTAAATTATAAATATCTATCTATCTATCTATCTATCTATCTATCTATCTATCTATCTATCTATCTATCTATCTATCTATCTATAGTATTTCAGGTTACTTTATTACAGCCTTACAATTTGAATCAAAATCAAAGAGTTTCATTATTTGAGAAAATCTAGTTGACTCTATAAAAGCTCATTAAATCAAATAGAAATAATAAAAATGTACTTTCAGTTGAATGAATTGAAACTAAGATGTTAAACGGCAATTATGGAATAATATTTTATAGGTAAACGAAAATGACATAAATATAAAATTCTGAAAACTTAAAAAGGTATATAAAACGAACCTCAACTGCTTTGTAAAATATGCTGCTTCCGATCTGCACGACCTCCAGGTTTTGTTCTTGCTCGTTGCGCGCACATTTGATGTAAGTCATCCAGCTGCGATGATCCTCTTGGCTGGCATCGATGAAATAGCGCACCGTGCCATCTTCATTGAAAACCTGAGAGGAACAAAAACGCTTGCCATGAATCTCTGACTTGGCATGATGATTTACGAGGATAAACGAAGATGCATGCGACACCTGTTGAACGCAACTTACCTCCCACATTAGATTGTTGTTCTTGAAGAGATCCACATGCTCGGGTGAAATGACCCTGCCTGTAAAGGGACCCATCTCGGTGCCAGCTTTTATCCAGGTCTTGGAAAAGATGCCAAGTCCTTCTCCGGGGATTGAGCTCTGCGCAATGATGACTTCACTTGGCAGCACTAAGCTGGAGAGTTTCTGGACCTCTGGATATAGAAAGCGGGGAATGAAGTATAAAGTATAAAGTTCCAAAGAACATTTCGTTTCTATAGCTAATAAAGCCCAGGGAACAAATACAATAAAATAAAATTGAATTGCAGTGACGCAACGTGTTTGCACGCACATTTAAAAATGAAAGTTAGTTATAGTGTAAATTTAGAACAAATCTTTTATATTGTAAGGCTATATTATTATTCTAGTCTCGATATAAAGGAATGCGCAATGTGTCCATCAGTAAGACTTCAATTGCCGCTTTCAGGCGAGACACAAATAAATGTCAAACCGGTCTTTGCGTTTAAGAATTCAGCGATTTTCTACGCTTTAAATGTGACGAGGCTATATATTCATAGGCAAGAAATAGCTTATTCCGTATTCATTATCCTTTCAGAAACTTTGTAGCACTAAATGTGCGCTGAAAGAAACGAGAAGTTTCTTTAAACGGCCCTGGAATTTGTGACAAAACGCAGAAAAGGAGATTAGCTGCTTGACATGGTGTGAATAGCGGTAGAATCAGCTTTCACGGCATATTAACAGCGGGACGGAAAACTTTAAATGCGCCTGAGAGGAGAGAAAAGTGTCAAAGCGGGGGTGTGGAGACTGTCCCGAGCTGATGAATGACGGGCTTTTCTCTGTCTAACGTCCTGGCTACACTGGCGACTTTCTCAGGTCAAGCACAACGTTACCCTCATGATTTTAATAGCCTTATTTAAATAAGCTTACTTCGCAAGTGAGTGACTGTGGGATTTACAACCCTTAAATCTCCATTTTAGCCTAATGTAGTTCGAATAAATATTAATTGAACTCATATTCAGCTTCCAAACATGTCCGAATTATTTAATGATTTTAAAGGGTCTACTTTTTTGAAGGAACTTCTAAAAACTTCATTAATCTTTCTGTTGAAGTGTATCCTGCGAAACCCTACTTGTCTATTAAGCTAACCATTAACTGTCAGACTTGTTAAACAAAACATTAAAATCATTATTAGCTTACAAAATGTAAATAATTTATAGGAAGTTCAATATATGTTTTGTCAATATACATCCAAGAACTTGAGCAACTGTTGCCATCTCAAGTGAAGGCGCAAGCGGCTTTTACGCAGTCTGACTTTTATGGTTATGACTTTTTTCTAACTTTTGTGGTTATTAAATGTTTAAAAATGCCGTTGAAATGTATACTGTAAAGGGAATACAATCTTTTAAGATCCCAGTTTGCATCCTTGAAATCATACACGTATTATTTTAACCTTTACAATCTCTGAATAAGCACTCTGATTGCACTGGATTATTTTAATTCAGTTGTCCCTTTTAATTGTCACAAGCCACTAAATTAATAAATTGTCTTTTACATTATTTTAAAATTGACTTCACATATATTTTACTTTGTTCTTTCTCAAGCACTTTTAATTATCATTAATTGTATTTAAAACATGCCACACACATAAAACTTGCATTGCCTCCACAGTAAGCAATTTCATTTCAGATCTAATTTGCAATAAGAATAAATTGTGAAAACCGCTTTGCACCAAAAATACTATAGGCTAGCATATTCAAAAGTTCCCAAACAATCACGTGAAATCTTGCGAACTCACCTCCGGAGAAGGACTGCGCCAGGACCTCAGCGGTGAAGGCAGTTTTGGGGCTGACAGTGCTGGTCTTCTCCTCGAACAGGTGTTCGCCCAGGACGTTCCTCCAGCGGCCGTAGAGGAAACTGTGTAGGATGTCTGATGTGATGATGTCGGACAGGGCCAGAGTCTGCTGCTTAAATCCAGCCTTCAGAACCAGAGCATCTGCAGGCAACACTGAACCCATGATGAGCCAAATGCGAAACCCTTAACTAATATCCCTGCGATAAAACCCGACTTGCTGTTAAATTTAGACCGAATATCTACGTTGTAAAAGGCGAATGTAATCGATGAATCAGTCTTGAGGCCAATGCAATGTCAACGTGCTCTCTTCTTGCTAAGTGTCGAGAGAATGTTTCGCCTTTCCAAGGTCCCGGTGGGCTTTATATGCGTCAGGTCTGACCCACGGTAATTAGTTATTAATGACCCTCCCCTTGTGTTCTTTAGACTTGTTCAACCAGAGGAAAAAAAAACGCCACTCTTTATTGAGTGGCTACTCCTGAGGGGGTGGGGGAAGAAGGGGGAGCGATGTGTGTGTGTGTGTTGATGTTCAGGATCCAACAACCGCGTTTTGGCTAAAATAACAAGCCCAGTCTCAGCACCGTGAGCTCCGCTCCAGCTGTTTGCTCCTGAGAGACGAACAGGAGCACTTCTGGCACGGAAAACCTAAAAGCAAACTTGACTCTCAGCGTGAAGACTAGTAAAGGACCCAGGTTAAAATCTGTTAGCTGATTTATCTTTGCCTGAGAGAAACTGACAATATCGAGTTATATCAGTCTTTTTGTAAGTGCGACTTAACGTCTGAAATAAGAAAGCAAGCATCAGGCATCGTAACGTAGTTTTTGTGACCGATATATTTTGTTCCTCAGAGGAACCGAGTTAAAAAATGTCCAAGTATTTTCTTTATTTTGAGCCACAGCATTCATCATCAGATCAATAATTCTATTAAGGCATTATTCATTTATTAAAAATATTGGACAATTACTTATATAAAATTATTGCGTAATTTCAGATCATGTGGCCCAACTAACACAAGCACAAACATTACGTTTCTGTTCTTTTCGATTAATGTTAAATGTACAGAACTCAGTAATGATATCGAAATTAAATTCGCATAAACAATCTGAATAGGTTTTAATGATGTGCTTTGGAGTAGGGAAATATGCAAAGCCGTCTGGGTCAAGTATATCTTTTATTCAATCTTTTTCAGGCCGAAGTAATTTAATATTCATGGATGTTAATTTAAAGTCTTTTAGTATTGTGTGAGGTGTATATGGGCTTTTTTTCTGAATAGCCCCTTGCCTTTCCCCCTCTTTCTCCTGGGTTGATGGACTGAGACAAAATGGGCAGTTTCCCCCCTTTCCAACAGGGAGGACATCTTTATTCCTTCCCCGGCTTGCGGGTTTCCTATTCAGCTCTCTTCAAAATAATGCCGGCTGAATGAAAAGTGCTGCAAATCAATCTTTCATGGTGTTTTTGAGGGCAATTTGACATCCATGCACTCTTCTTTTCTTTGAGATAAGTACAAGGGGATGGCCCGAGAAAAAATCTGGACAAGGATGGGGTCTGGCGAGTGGGGAACTTCCAAAGGGAGATGCGAGGAGAGCGTTGAGGAGAATATAGGTGAGTGATAGGGCAAGAAAAAAGATTAGGACTCAACAGCTGCTTTTGGGGGCTAAAGCCCCCCTCCTGGCTTTTCTTTTTCTTCAGGGGTTTCACCCTCCCTGCTGAACTGGATTTGCACAAGTACAGATTGATTTGTTTTTATTGCACTATTATTGGTTTCATAAATAAGGGCAAACTTAGCCTGCATGGGGTGAGAGATGCAGTCGCGTTTTTCTCATTATAGAACGACTGTGGGCTTTTGCAGTTAATATCGTGATGGAACTGACAGATCATATCTCAAGCGATTTAATTAAGCAATATGATCTGAAGAAATATAAGTTTGGTATAACGTGCAATTGCGATTTTAACTTTCTTTTGCATGTATTGATTATTGATTAACGTGCATTCCTAGATATCGATAAGGACAGTTTCCTTTAAGTAATTTTAAACGTATGAAGTAAATAAAAAAAAAACCGAATATATTCGAAAAGAAAAATCTTATGTAACGGACTAATGTGAAAGCTGCGCATCAAGTGGCGACGTCGCTTGTACAGCATGCGATGATAATTAACAGACGGCAAATCAATATTGTATGAAATAATCAGATGCAAAGGACGGCGTGGAAATAATTGCGAGTTCAATAACAGGGTGATAAAGAAACTTGCTGCTGCGCGTAATGCCTTTTTGCATTCATGGCCTTCGTCTGTCCCGCGCGTCTCGGTTGCACAAAGCTGCAAGCTGTTCCGCGGTGCTTTTATCACAACAGAAAGGAGACAAAAATCCCACAATAATGGAGATTTGCAAATGTTTTTCTATTGATTTGACTCAATGAACAGTGGATTTTTAGGGCAAGGAATAAGAGAGGACTTGGGCTGGGAAGCTGAATTGGGAGCGTGGAGGAGAGAAATGGTTTTTATATGGCTGGATAAAATTTAATTAGCGTAGTACAGCCCTTGAAGGACAATAGGGGACTCAATATGTACCCAATCTGAATCTCATTGGGGATCCAGACCGCAGAAAGTCAAAAGAATTGGAGAGAGAAAAGCAAGCTTTGAGAAAGGGAAGGAGCGAGGCAGACGGCAGGTGACTGGCACGCGTAAAAACAAGAGGGACACTTTTGGCACAAGGCTGATTATTTGAAAGAGAGAGAAGACAAAACAAAAATAGAGGTTTCTTCAGGTTTGGCCCACTTAGACCAGCTGAGACTAGGGAGTGAATAGAGCGCAGAGACCAGAGGGGGACTGCAAAGCAAACAGAAAACGCGAACGAGCCGAGTCACATCACACACAAGTGCTTATGGGAATGTGCCCAAATGGTGGACGAAATCCGTGGATAAGAGCAGATATCACGCGAGTGTTATGTATATTCATCGTCTGTGTTCGTACAGTGCAAATCAAAGCTCGCATCGAGCGATGGATATTGCAGGAGCACGTGCGCAATTTCCATGGAGAGATTTAAGGGACCAAAGCATCTGGCTCGCTGCCGCTAATGTGGATTGACACTTGGATGAAGAGGAAAATGTTTGTGTTTTATCAAAGACGTTATTAAACGCTTGTTTTGAGTCCAAGTGTGTGCTAATTATGCCGCTAACTTTTTGGCATCGAAATGGCTTAATATTTCCATATCGACAATACAATGATTTCGTCTGTTACTAAAACAATTCAATTCAGAACGAACAAATAAGCACTACCTGTTACATAGTCCCATAAATAAAGTATTGATAAATGTCTGTGATTGCACAAGCATTGGCAAGAAAAGAAAAAGCGTTTTAATGCGTGGCTCTTCAAATTGCATTTAGAAATCGCTGCCAATATTATTTTCCCTTTTAGTGTGATTTGACATTATGTTATAGACTAGTGTGATACTAGTTTTATTATTACTCAGTTAATCGTTTGGTGTTTAAATAATCTGGAATTAACCAGACACAAGACGTTACTGGCAACTTAGACGTTAATGTAAACTAACATAGACACAATTCGAAGATGTAATATATGTTTTAAATGAATAGTAATAAAAAACTAAACGTTAATACAGTTAGTTAAAATCGTTAACATTTTATTCTTCAGATTTAAGATGGGATGAAGTGAATTCATGCGGGCTAACAGAGTTCCACAGGTGACAGACAGATGGAAGAAATGATACTTTATTACTAAATTATTATTATTATTATTATTATTATTATTATTATTATTATTATTATTAATGAAATCACAATATTTCTCTTATTATTAATTATTGTCAGATGAGCAGAAGAAACTTGCAGCTCTTCTTTGTGTCTTAAGTTTCCTGATCTAAAGATTATTCTATAGTTGCAAGCATATTCTGTATGTACATACTTTTGTTCTATATACCTTTATACTTTACAGATGGATACAAGTGAAATAAATTCTTACAATTACTATACATTTTCATTTCAGAGACAGTACATGCCAATTGAAAACCACTAAGGCTGACTGAATGCTGTTTCACTAATTAATACCAAAAGCACTTCCACCTTCCAAAAATCTCCTTGATATTTTTTATTCATGATATGGTGTACATGTATAGCTCCATTGATCAGCCATTGAGCATGCTCTGAATGCTCACAGACAGTGATTTGCTGTTAATGACAGCAGTTTCTTTCAGCTTTCATAATTGTATTATTTGTTGACTCATCTCTATGAGTTCAATACAGATTGATTATTCTATAAAGTGTCTGTGAACTGCAGAATGAAGTGTTGTATGGGAGCATTTGCCCTGGCATTATCTTTTCTCTAAAGTAGATTACAAAACATAAACAATCAATGAAGTGTGGATTCTTCCGAGTAGATTTTAAAAGCTTATCGGTAATGGAAATAAAGAACGGGATGATCTGAAAAAGCAGAATTTGAAAACAGCTGCTGACAGAGTCAGTGGGAGATAGAGACAGGTCTCCCGGTGGGTGGAGACCACAATATGCACCAACAGCGGATTTGGCAAATCAGTGTGACACAGTTTAGTGAGAAAGATCCCAGTAGCAACCAGCAAAGCTTTTTTTGGTTATGAAAATGCAAGAAGATTTGTTGACAGTTAGCTCAATGTTTGATTTTATACCATTAGATGTGATTTAATAGTGATTATCTATCATTTAATTAATTACACATGTAGCTCTGCTGTTTTTAAGGTCTGAATAATAAGGTATTCAAAATGTAATTATAAGACTCAAGAGCAATATTCATACGTTTATTTTTCTTTTAAAAACCTTTAGTTTGTATTAGATATATTGATTGTAAGTTATTGTAGATTATTAAATTGTAATTTGTAAATTGTAATAATTACAGTTGAGTTCAAAAGTTTACATACACCTTGCAGAATCTGCAAAATGGTGATTATTTGACCAAAATAAGAGGGATCATACAAAATGGCTGTTATTTTTTATTTAGCCGACCTGAAACTGCCTGCTGTTCTTCAGAAAAATCCCACAAATTCTTTTTTTTCAGCATTTTTGTGTTTTTGAACCCTTTCCAACAATGACTGAATGATTTTGAGATCCATTTCACACTGAGGACATCTGAGGACTCATATTTTACTATTACAGAAGGTTCAAACATGCCCTGATGCTTCAGAAGGAAACAAAATGCATTAAGAGCTGGGGGGTAAAAGCTTTTTGATACTGAAGATCAGGGTAAATTTAACTTATTTTGTTTTCTGGGAAACATGTAAGTGTCTTTTGTAGCTTCTGAAGGGCAGCACTAAATTTAAAAAATATGACATTTAGGCAAAATAAGAAAAATGTACACAACTTCATTCTGTTCAAAAGTTTACACCCCTGGCTCTTAATGCATCGTGTTTCCTTCTGAAGCATCAGTGCATGTTTGAAACTTCTGTAACAGTTGTGTATGAGTCCCTCAGTTGTCCTCAGTGTGAAAAGATGGACCTCAAAATCATAGTCATTGTTGGAAAGGGTTCAAATACACAAAAATGCTGAAAAACCAAATAATTTACGGGACTCAAAGGATTTTTCTGAAAAACATCGGGCAGCGGAACTCATGAAGAACCATCACTAAACAAAAAAAAAAACACAGCTGTGTTTTTTTAGGCAACAACACATAAAGAATCAAGTGTATGAAAACTTTTGAATGGGGCCATTTTTATGAATTCAACTATTATTTTCTCTTGTGAACGTCTTTTATGTGAAATATCTTATTTAGGTCAGTACTAAATACAAATTAACATGCATTTTGTATGATTCCTCTTATTTTGGTAAAGTAATTAACATTTTGCAGATTCTACAAGGTTTAAGTACATTTTTGATTTCAACTGAAATTGAAATCAATTGAATTGAAGCAAAACATTTTATGTTCATTTTAACAGCATGAAGGGTAAGTTTAAATAATGAAATGAAACCTGTATGAATTTCTTTCTTTTGTGGAACACAAATTAAGATATTCTGAAGAATTTAGGAACCGTTTTGGTGACCATTGACTTTCACTGAATGAAAAAAAAAAACTAATTTATGTTTCACAGAAGAAAGAAAATCATAACAGTATGAAATG
Source organism: Garra rufa (assembly GCF_049309525.1). NCBI lineage: Eukaryota > Metazoa > Chordata > Actinopteri > Cypriniformes > Cyprinidae > Garra > Garra rufa. Next base: position 19,248,209 of record NC_133365.1, read on the forward strand.
ACAAAATGATAGCAGAATTTCTATTTTTGGGTGAACTATTCCTTTAAGAAATATCCACATACATCGAAATTGTATAGTGGGTAGGAAAGGGGTCCCAAACATTATTAACAGACATAAAGCCCCTGATTACCATTCTCGATTCAGAGAGCCCCATTTAATACAATGTACAGCAACCTGTTACACTTACAAAACTCGAGGTGAGAGTACAAGGATAAGCAGCAGTAAAGACCGAACACATCGGAAACGTTGAGATGTGATGGCAATAAAACACGACCCACATCATTCTTGCAGATAAGTGATGGCAACAGCAGGCAATTTCCTTTGAGAGATAAGTGCATTAAAAGAAAAGGTAAATGCTTGTAAAAAGTAAATATGGCTTTAACTGATGCCTGCATTTACATAATTCACCTATCATTTTGCAAAAAGGGAGAAAAAGGCATACCCCTCTTGGGCATTGTAGTCATTAGAGTGATCTTGACATTTCGCTGGGAAAAATGTCGCTGCATCAAATGATCTCAAAACAAAAGACCTCTTAGTCCACACAATAGTCCACTCACGGCTTTTCCTAAAGTTTTTTTTCGCTCTCCGCACACGTCAATTTTGTGACTAATGCATTTAAGAATTAAGACTGAATGTGGTGGATAGAGGTCTATTATGGTCAGAAAAAAAGCAGAAAGTAAAAGCAAAAACCTCTTCTCCCACTAGAGCCTAAATTTTTAATCAGTGGTTATCTATCTAAAGGTCAGAGAAATAAATGCAGGCTCATCAGTATTTACCCTTCCACTTAAGAAGATATTTCCTGAAATAATCCATCTGCTTTTATTACAGTGTGGCACCACTCTCCCTACTTTCACTATTCAATTAAGGGACACCTTCTGGGTCACTACCCAATAATTACTCATTTGCTACTGATGCCAAATGTGCTTTTGGCAATGGGCTGTGTGTGTCTATTACTGCAGAGCGCGTACAGTACAGCTGCCCCGGCAATTCCCATGCTGACACCCTCATAACACGGCCTTTCTCTCGGCTTCCTGTCTCAAACTTTTCAAATGGCCACTTAGCGCTCATGCACAGGACATCAATTTTAAGTTGTTGTCATCTGACGTGTAATTACTGGTAAAGACTTGATGACTGACATCATCCGCAGTCTGACCGCAGATGTGGGAGAAGGAGATGCATCGCACACAAAGGGCTAGGCACTAAGATACTTGCTTGCTTATATCTATACACTGCAAAAGGTATCACAGTGATACTGTAGAAGAACCATTTTGGGTTCCCCTCAGAACCTTTCAGTCAGCAGTTCTTATAAGAGTCATATTTATTAGTCTAATTTAATAATCCAAAAAGCATTTGGAAGCTATATTCTTAAAAACGTTGTTCTTTATTGACATCCATGGTTCCATGAAGAGCGTTTAACATCCACAGATCCTTTCCATTCTACAAAAGGTTCTTTATAGTGGAAAAAGGTTCATGGTTCTTTTAAGAACTGTTTATTGAAAGGCAATTTTGCATAAAAGTGTGCACAAAACCTTTTGTGTAACGGATAGATTTTGTCTAAATAAATGCTTTGATCATTTCTTAAAACCTTCTACTTTTTGGTTTTGATTTCACTTTATTTTCACATTTCAAAACATCTTTTTGACAACAAGTCATATTCGGAGCTGGGTAGTAACTGATTACATGTAATCCGATTACAAAAATTAAATTCTTGTAATTAGATTCAATTCAATTTTAAAATACTCGTAATCAGACTACAGTTACTTTTTAATGGGTAACATGATTACATTTTATTTACACAATAGTGATAAATTATTCATAGTTTATTGATTATCCCTAATTCCTCCTTTTCATCTTTTTTCATCTAAAATAGCATACCGCTTATATACACACACAGAAAGTCTTCCAGTTTTGTAGTAATTGTGGAAACACACAAAGACCAGTCACCAGTCAAGTGGCTAGCATTTGATTACTGATTTACAAAAAGCATTTCAGGTTTAAGAAGTGTTTCAACATTGCATCAACTGTTTGTGTCTGACTTTCAAACACATTAAAATACACAAATTCACCAACTTTTGTGTCATCTGATCCTCTTTCGTTTGTCCTTGGTTCTCTGACGTTGGTTAGTGCTCACAGGACATGCAGGTAAACAAATTAAAATATTTCATTTTTTCATGAAGTGTTTTATTTTTATTCATTTTAAGGTTGTTTGTTTTAACATTTCTATGATTTAATTATTTATTAGCTATTCGTTAAACTCATTAACCCCCTGCAGTTCCTCAACAAACCCAGTTTGGGAAACCTTGATGTAATGTAATGTTTAACACGCTTCATGTTTTTGAAAACAACAAATGTATATTTTCTTACACTTTTCTTACTCCATATTGATTTGCATATCCATATGGTACAAGATTATCCTACTTAAATCAATGTGAAACACAAAATAGGTCAAAAGTAATCTAAAAGTAGTCTGATTATATTACCTAAAATGTCCAATGTAATTAATTATGTTACTAACTACAATTTTTGTCATGTAATTTGGAATCAGTAATGGATTACAATTTGCAAGTAATCTACCCATCTCTGATCATAATAAATGTTAAATAAAAATATAATATGCACAGACAACTATAATCAATTCAAAGTTTAATTTCCCTAATAAGTGTGAATACTATGGCACTGATAAATCCTTGCTTGGCTATTTGGGGATTCTGACTAGTGGTGCATTTTCCAAAAGCATTATTACCAACATAGCTTTATGAACTAGTGTTTCCTGAAACAATAGTTTCAATAAACATTTGCAAACAGGATCACAAAGTTGCATAGTTGTAACTACAGTCAGTTACAGAAACCTAGCTACTAGTTTCCAGTGTCCTGCAGAAACAAATATACATAGATATAACATATAGATAGATATAGATATATATATATCAACCAGAGCTGGGTACATTACTTACAAATTGTAATCCGTTCTCATTCCAAATTACGTGACAAAAATTGTAGTTAGTAACATAATCCATTACGTTGCACAGTTAAGGTAATATAATCTGACTACTTTCACATTACTTTTGGATTACTTTTGTAACCCGTTAATCACATTGATTTGAAAAGGATAATCCTGTACCATATTGATATAAAAATACAAAGAGTAAGAATTTCATTCATTGTTATCAACAACATAAAGTGCATTAAAGTGCTCATGAAATCAAAATGGACTTTATTTACTTTGTAAATGCACATTATTAGTCTTGAGGTAAACAATTAATCCATGCATGGTTATCCACTGAAAAAAAATATTAGTCATGGTAATCTTTAATCAAAGTCTGAACATTTACTTCTGCACTGGAATGGCATTCCTTCTCTGATGATCTGTTTGACGGCTTGGGTGAACAACGCCCCTCCAACCGTTGTAAAAAGTAACCGAGACACGAAGAGGAGGAGCGCTAAAATAAAACACCGCCCTCTATTCAATATTATGTTTCAGCTGGAAATACATCACTACACTGAAATTAAGTCGGCAGCAACTTTACATGGACTATAAACATTTCATTCTGCCAAGGTTTCCCAAACTAGGGTTTGTGAGTTTAATGAAAAGCTAATAATTAATTCATGAATCATAAAAATGTAAATTAAAGAAAAAACTTCAAATAACATCAATCAAAATAAAACACTTACTAAAAAAAGGAAATATTATATTTGCTTACCTGCATGTCACGTGACCATTAACCAACAACAGAGATCTGTATGTAAATGTGATAATTATAAAATATTTGAAAATTTCAGGGGTACTTCAAGGAAATATGTGACCCTGGACCACAAAACCAGTCTTAAGTAGCACGGTTGTATTTGTAGCAATAGCCAATAATACACTGTATGATTCAAAATGATCAATTTTTCTTTTAATGCCGAAAATCATTAGGATATTAAGTAAAGATCATGTTCCATGAAGATATTTTGTACATTTTCTACCGTAAATATATCAAAACTTAATTTTTGATTAGTAATATGCATTGCTTAGAACTTCATTTGAACAACTTTAAAGGCGATTTTCTCTATATTTGTTTTTTTTGCACCCTCAGATTTCTTGCCCAAATATCGTCCTATCCTAACAAACCATACATCAATGGAAAGCTTATTCAGTCTTCAGATGATGTGTAAATTTCAATTTAAAAAAATTACACTTATGACTGGTTTAGTGGTCCTGGGTCACATATGTTAGGTGAAAGAGGTTCAGATGACAAAAAAGTTAGTAAATCGCTGTATTACACGTAAGAAATAATGTTTTTAGTGTTTGAAAGACAAAATCCTTCCAAGGACATAATACATGGTTAATTAAGTGATAATTAAAATAAAAATGAATGTGTTCGTCAGTAGTCGATGCAATGTTGAAACACTTCTTAAACCAAAAATGATTTTTGTAAATCTAATGATCAAATGCTGTGTAGCCACCTGACTAGTTTGTGAATGTCCACAAAACTGGGAAACTTTCTGAATGTATATAAGTGGTAGGCTATTTTAGAAAGTAACATTAGAGGATTATCAAGAGGAATTAGGGAGAATCAATAAATTATAAATAATGTATCTCTATTGTGTGAATAATATGCATAATCCATCAAAAAGTAACTGTAGTCTAATTACGCATTTTTTAAAATGAAATTCAATCTAACTATGAGTCATTTTTTAAATCTGATTGCGTTATCCAGATTACATGTAATCAGTTACTACCCAGATCTGCTAGCAAGTTAGTTTCTCTAAACATTGTGCAGTGGTGTTTTAGACGTTAATTACGTCATAGTACTAGAAACACACAGGGGAGTGATTGAGAAACCTGAAATAATAACAATTTGTGACCCTGGACCACAAAACCAATCATAGGGGTCAATTTTTTTAAACTGAGATTTATACATCACCTGAAATCTGAATAAATTTCCACTGATGTATGGTTTGGACAATATTTTAAGTTGTCCAAATGAAGTTCTTAGCAATGCATATTACTAATCAAAAATTAAGTATTTCATGTTTACAGTGGGACATTTACAAAATATCTTCATGGAACATCATCTTTATTTTTGGCATAAAAGAAAAATGGATCATTTTGACCCATACAATGTATTGTTGACTATTGCTACAAATATACCCACGTGACTTATGACCACCAGGGACCACAACTTTTGTCCAAATGTTAAAAAAAGGGCAATTTCCAAATCCAAAATAAATTTGGAACATTTTTAATTTACCTATGTCCATTTTTAGAAAGAGTCACCATACATGCCAATGAATGCCTCTTGGCATTCATTGGCATGTATTGCTTCATTCTACAAATTGCTGCTGGTTGTTATGCAAAGGTGAATATAAAAAGAGCGTTGAGTGCTCCTGTTCCAACACGGCCTGATAAAAGGCCTGTGACTCCTCTCGACATTTTCCACTAACATCCATGAAAATCAGAGACAAAAACAGACAGTGGTCCCAGCCTGGAGGAGAAAGAGCATTTCAGGAACACCAGCGGCGTATACCACCCCCATCACGACCTATGTGCGGGGGTTGCATTTCAACAACAAGCAAAACAGAACCGATTCAGCAGGGGTTATAAATGGAAAAAAATCCAGGAGCGCCCCCCACACACACCCCTTTTTCAGCTCGGCAGATTGTGCGTATTCATGAATCGGTTTCCCCTTTCTGTGAAAAGTCCCTCAAAAACCAGACAGCACCCTCTTCAACAGGCCAGGCTCCAAAAGAGTCGGCCAGAGATGTCCGAACATCAATTACATGTTTGTTCACTTTTGGGTGACACACAGTTGACCCGGGGTGAACTTACACTGAAAGGGCTGTAAAAAAAGCCTCCACCTCCTGTTGGCCTTCTCCCAGTGCCAATAGACTACCCTCGGGCCATTAACCCATTGTCAACCAAATGCAACTTCTGCATTAATGAAGCCATTATGAGGTCTACAGTCAGAGAATGAGAGAAATAAAGACACCGACTATTCAATTCATAGAGTGGGCCTTGGCAAGAGGACATAATAAGAGACTCTCAATGAAGCAGGTTAGGGGTGCCACAAGAGAAGGGAGGCTGGGCGGACAGCTGCGTGAAGGAATGTCAAATGGCTAAGTCGCAAAATCGGCCTGTTCACGAGGATTCGGCTGTGTGCGAAAGTGATCCGATTTGAGGATCCGGCTTTATGCAAAAGTGCATTTTAGTAGTTCCCCGGGAATCGAACCAATGACCATGGCGTTGTTAGCGTAACGCGTTACCAGTTGAGCTACTGGAGCAAAAGAAAACTAGTTTTGATCTACAGGAACCCAAATGGTGCAAATGACTGCAATTCTAAGACTTCCAAACGAAACTAGAGTGCCTAACTGGCATGGCAGGTCCAGCACAGCGCTGGCTGTGTGCGGTATCGTAAAGACATTAATCACCTCAGCGAAAAGATCCGCTGACAGCACCCAGACCGGCTGACTTCCAGCCATATTGGCCTGTTTCTTATGTTAATGCAAGGATGGGGCCCTCTAAAACCAGGTCTATTTGTCCCATTCACTTCCACACAGAAGGCACTTGACATTTCTATTGCTCGCCTTTTTTTCTTAACTATCATAGTTGGAGCTGCTGCCCATCCATCCATCCCTGCCCTCCAACACAAACATGGCCAGCACCGCTCACTGCACACTCACTGCGACCAACGGCCCGTCCCTAAATGGTCAATGACTTTTAAATAGCAGGCAATAGAGTGTACGTGAATGGCAAATCAGCTAATTTGACTCTGTCATTCACTCATTCGAGTCCATCGCCTTGAAAACGGCTTTCATTTAAAGCCTGAAGCAATCTTCCAGATGATTGAGGGCTGTTATTATCAGCCTCAAACAATTAATGTCACATTACTTTACATGCATTATCCCCTTCATTAAGCACTTTACGTAGGGAGCAAATGGTACTTTTAAAAGCCATATATACATGAGCGGAGAGAAAGAGAATGAAAGTCTGAGAGAGAGAGAGAGAGAGAGAGAAAGACACACACACACACATACTGGCCACCCAGGTGTACAGTCCTCATTATAAAACTTAAAATGAATTCCTTTCCAAGAGATGAACTGGGAAAATATTGAAGCTCTACAGGAAGAATTAACATCATAAAACCTTTTCAGTCCTCTCCAGCTTTATGCTAGAAAGGTCAATTTAATCAAATGTTACTTAAAAGGAAGATCCTGACCTCTGTATAAAGCAACAATACGCAGTACAATACGTATGAGCCCGTTTAGAGAGTAATTATAAGCAGTGGTGAAACATCTACTCTAGAAGGTTGAACAGTGAGATTCTCTAGTGTGATAGGAATTCATAAGACAACTCTATCGATATCAGCTTGTCAATACATTGGGTAAATTAAGTAGGTTTCGCTTGCACTGTCTTGTCAAGCTGGTTACCCACTGTGAGAGCAAAATGAGAGAAAAAGATGAAAGAGAACAATCGAGAAAATGACTCGTAAGTTAATCTAACTTTTCATCTCTATTTAAAAAACTTAATACAAAAACAAATTCCGTAACCGTCGGGCCAAAACACCAAATTGAAAGTGTAATGATCCAGGACAGATCTGATGAAAATGGACTGAAATGGCTACGTCAATATTTTCTATAACAGACTCTCAGTTGGGCGCTTGGTGCAACAGTGGGTTCAGAATACAAGATAGACCCTCCAACACCTTAAAGAGATAGTTCACCCAAAAATGAAAATGTTGTCATTAATTACTCACGCTCATGTCGTTACAAACCCGTAAGACCTTCGTTCATCTTCAGAACACAAAGTAAGATATTTTTGATGAAATCCTATGAGCACTTTGACCAACATAGGCTCATAGGAAATATATGGTTTTCACTTTGCCACTGCTTTCTTCAAATTCAACCAGTTTTCAATGAAAACTAAACCTGGAGACTGAACAGGCCACTCAAGTACATTCCATAACTGATCCCTAAACCAAGCATAAGTACATTTTGGATGTATACTTTGGGATGACTGTCCAGCAGAAAAGTCCATTGATCATCAGCTTCAGTCTTTGCACTAAAGGCATCACAATTCTTGCCAAAATGGCCTGATACTTCAAAGAATCCATGATGTCCTTCATACGGTCATGATTTCCACTTACTGCTACAATAAAACACCCCTCGAACAGGACTGGTCCACCTCAAAGTTTGACAATGAAGATGGTGTTCTTCTGCTCATAAGCTCTGCCTTTTTTGCACCAGACATACCACTGATCCATTGGTCCAAAAAGTTCCAGTTTGGTCAGATCACTTATTAAAACATTCTTGCAGAACTCCACGTCTATCTAAATTAATTTTAACATGTTCAAATGTCTAATATTAATTTAGTGACACTCTTATTATCTTTCTAATTTTCTTTTTTTTTTTAAATAAATTTTAAACTGTGTGTCATAAATCAACATCTCAGGAAAATGTTACGGGGTTTCAAATCAAAATATAACTTTCTGTTACGAAACAGGATGTTGATTTCATACATGTCCTCATATGAGGACACCGGGATTAAAAACGCAGTTTAATACGCATTTTGGGAGACGAATAGGGGAAGAAATTACATTTCAATATTCAATACTCCCATTATTACACTTCCTTTTTCATTACATGTTGTCCCAAAATCACATTAACATGCTAATTAGATTTAGTTTAGAGATACATTGCATATAATGAGCAAATACATTTATTTTACACACATTTTGTATAAAGAAAAATGGTATATAAAATCATTCTGTTATAATATAGTTGAGACTCGTCTTTATACAAAGTTTGGTAAAAAAAAAAAATCCTGAAAACTAAAAATGTATTGGTGATTTAAAAAAAAAAAAAATCTATTATTTTTGCCTATGGATGTTCATTCATGAGTCATGATGTCCTCTACCAAAGACATGAATGAAATATAATTTACATTTTCGTTATACATTTTTTAATGCTCTAAACAATGTAATGACATGAAAAAATAAAAAAATTTTGCTACATTTTTTCCCTAGGTCTCAGGAGGCTAAAATAGTCCATGTGACATCAGTGGTTCAACCATATTCTCATTGTGGTACTGACACGAAAGTGAAGAAATTGTTGAATAAAGTCATTATTTTTGCTTTCCTTGAGCACAAAACGTATTCTCGTAGCTTCATCGCATTATGGTTGAACCACTGATGTCACATGGACTATTTTACCGATGTACCTTTCTGGGCCTTGAACGTGTCAGTTGCGCTGCTGTCTATGCAAAAATATCTCAATTCGTGATCCGAACAGTGTTCTTACAGGTTTGGAACAACATGAGGGTGAGTAATTAATGACAGAATTTTCATTTTTGTTTAAACTATCCCTTTAATACTCACAGACTGAAGAGCTAGCTGATGATATCCTTGCCCTCCTCGTCTTTCACGTTCAGCAGTGAGTAATGAATCTTTGTGCCTATTAAAATGAACAACATAACAATAAACGAATGAACGTGCCAAAGATGCAATGTGCCAAAACATTAACAAAATTCTTCAGCCTAAAAATGAATTCAAACGCTTCCAGGTGTCAGCAAAACAATCATAGTTATCCCGTGAAGGAATTGGCACAGCATCTCTAAGTAGCGTAAAAAAAAAATCCAGGCTTGTTATTGAACCTCAACGTGGAGATGCAGTTAATTGAATTATAAAACACGATGTTAAAAAAACGTGTCAGAAAGAATGTGCGGCTGATTATCTGAGAAATTAATCAAACAAACTAAAAGGTGTTGATAATAAAAACTTTTTATTTTCAGACAGACAATAGAGTAGTATTGAACCTAGAGCATCAATTTAAACATCACATTTTACAGTTTTGTCTATGTGAGAGAATACATCCGAACAAAGCTTGCAAAAATATGTAAATAAGACTTTAGGAAAGCTTTGAGCGAAGACGCTTGCTGTTCAGGAATTCCTACAGTAGACTCTCCGAAAGGATTTGGGCTGTGTGTATAATCTCGCCTTTGAAGCCCGCCGCGTTTCCCTCGTCACGTCTTGAACATTTTTGTCCTCAAACTGAGCTCTGTCTTAAGTTAATCCAGTGGATACTTCACCGAGCCTTCACAGACATTACGGCACGGTTCCTCGTTTCCCCCCCGTCCCATGGAGTCTATTTACCTACAATAGGAAATAATGCAGGGTCTGGGGATCATAGATGAAAAGATCAGTGGCAGTGGACAGTGCCATCATTTCGCACAATAGTGTATGTCACTCACGGCTAACTTAAAGCCTCTTTCCATTTCTCTCTGGATGGTTAAGATCTCTTTCTCTGTTTCTCTCAACAGGACAAGCGGCGCGAGAGTTGGCAAACTCCCGTATTAGCCAGACGCTCCATTCTCCAACTGTTTGCCATTTCAAGGTCCTTCTTGCATTTCTGCTGCAAGGACTCCAACATGGCTGGGACTTAATGGATGGCCCGACAAATAAAAATCTCTGCATACCAACTGTCACTTTTTATTTTTTACTGTTTGTCTTTGAGTGCCGAGCGCACATTGTGTAAAATGTTTTTATGAGAGGATTTGAATAAATTTAAAACACTGGTAACTCAAAAATACCGGGGATTTATAAGCATCCCAGCGGAGGGCTTTTTTATGCCGGCATACTTCCATTTCATGCTTTACTTTACTCAAATGAGGCAAGGCACATGATGTATGAATTTGCAGGAATTTAATAAATGAAATGAATGACTTTAATAAATAAGTGGATAGTTTTAAATCATTCAGACTTGTCAAAACCTGCAAATACCTGCATCCCTTGTCGAGAAGCTGTATATTGTCATGCTTAATGAGTTATATTCAATGAAAGTATAATTCTCTGACATCCCTGAGAAGTTGAAAACACTGCTTTCCACCTGTCTATATCAATGTCGTACGAGTTTAATTAGCCAGAGAATGCCAGCATTCAAACTCTCCAGGTGAGTCATTACTCTAGCTAACGTGGCAGTCCTTTCCTTTTCAAATGCTCTGCTTCTACAATTAAGGCTTGTGACATTTCTCTCAACATATATGACTGGAAAAAGACGCCTCTATAGGTTCAGCTGAATGTTAAAGCATTCATTTTAAACTTATTACTGTCACAAGCTAAAATGTCAGTTATAATATGGATAAAAGACTCATATGCATTTTCCAGTCAAAAGTTTTTGAACAGTAAGATTTTGAATGTTTCTTAAAGAAGTCTCTTCTGCTCACCAAGCCTGCATTTATTTGATACAAAGTACAGTAAAAACAGTAAAATGTATTAAAAATATAAAAATATTTGTACTATTTAAAAGAACTGTTTTCTATTTGAATATATATTTAAAATGTCTATTCCTGTGATTTCAAAGCTGATTTTTTAGCATCATTACTCCAGTCACTAATATTCTAATATTCTGAAAATATTTTTTAGGTTTCATTGATTAATAGAAAGTTCAGAAGAACAGCATTTATCTGAAATAGAAATATTTTAACATTATAAATGTCTTTATCATCCCTTTAATCAATTTAAAGCATCCCTGCTAAATAAAAGTATCATTTCTTCCCCCCCCCCCCCCAAAAAAAAATAATAAAAAAAAAAATGATACTGACTCCAAGCTTATGAATAGTATAGTGTATAATGCTACAAAAGCTTTTTACTTTAGATAAAT
>NC_133365.1:19260345-19297117 GCF_049309525.1 Garra rufa
CTTCTTTAAAAACATTAAAAATCTTACTGTTCAAAAACTTTTGACTGGTAGGGTCTCTGTCAAAAAAATAATCCAGTAGCAACTAGGAGCATCAATATGACTTAAAATGATTTAAAGTAAGCTAGAACAACTCAAAATCAACAGGATTCTTGAAATACTTGGATATAGGAGGAGGTCAAATTTTAAATGTAATTTCTAGACCCGGAAAAGTCAAGTTATTTATTAAAATTGTATAACACATTGAGCATTTTAAAGTCAATATCATTTTTGTAGTTATTCCAAGATTTAAAATACCTTTTAGTTGTTTTTACAAGTTTTGAATATTTTAGCTACCCAGTTTTTAAAAAAGTCCTTATTGTGTAAAACAAAATGTTTTAAATATATCAAAATCCTTTTACATATATAATCCATAATGTATGTATGTATGTATGCATGTATAAATACATGGGGGTCAGTGGAGGATCCTGGAGTCAAAAAGGTTGAGAACGTTGTACAAGCAGGTATATTTCATATCTCAAATGATACTTCAGAAATGACAGGCGAAATATGTGACCCTTGACCACAAAAATGATTAATAAAGGTCAATTTTTTTGGAATTGAGATTTATACATCATTTAAATTAACAAGCTAAATTAACAAGCAAAAAAAAAAAAAAATCAAAATATTGAGAAAATCACCAGTAATGAAGTTCTTAGCAATGCATATTACCACTTGGAAATTAAGTTTTGATATATTTACGGCAAGAAATTCACAAAATATCCTCATGAGACATGATCTTTACTTAATATCCTAATGATTTTTGGCATAAAAGAAAAATCGATCATTTTGACCTATACAATGTATTTTTGGCTATTGCTGCAAATATACCCATGCTATATAAGACTGATTTTGTGGCCAAGGGTCACATATACATCTGAAAATCAATGAACAATTCTGTGTTAACAGTATGAATCCGGAAATGTAATACCCAATTAGGAACATATAGCAACAAGTAACTCATTACGTTATGATTTCTATTTCTGGAGGAGGGAATTCACTTTCACCTACACAATGGCCTTCTCAGCGCGTCTGACAGGTGATCCTCATGGAGGAAGCCTGACTTGCACCTTAACGGCCCGAAATCCAACCCCAGAACCCAAGTGAATGAGCTCAATGCATCTCCTCCTCTGACCCCTCAGAGTGACAGAGGTGACCCAAGACCTGCCCTGGTCACACACCTGGCCTGTAGGTCCAGATGGCACTGATTGGAGTGATAAGACAGATAAGAGATGCATTCTTACTGTAGTGGCATGTGTGTGTGCGCGAATGTGAGGGTGAGGGGAATATCGCATTACCTGCTCTTGCATGGTGATGACTTATCTACATAGTGAGAGTGAGATGTACTAGTTAACAGAATATATGACTGTTGGAGTGGACCAGTGCTCAGAGGCAGTGATGGGAAAAACTATTCAACAGATCTATTTCCGGTTCCTTAATCCACAATATATATGAATTTTCTGGCAAAACTTCTATTTCTTTTTAATGTCTTCTTCATATTCTTTTTAAAAGTAATATCTCCTTTTTAAAATCAGTTCGTTCTTAGCTTCTTGTCATTGTGACGAAACACATTTGATTGACATTAGCGTCTTACCTTAGACGAATACAAGACGAAAACAGTCCGAATACAATTGCCATTGTGCCACTCAGGTGCAGAGGAAGATTCTAATTGAGCGATTGAGGTGTTCTGTTGTTGGATGTAATAATGTACATAGCAGTAGTCATTTACTACCGACATCTGAGCCGCTGAAGACGCAGAGGTTTAACGTTACTTTCGTTTTTAAATGGAAAGCGCCGATCCCGATCTACATATGCTTCTATCTTCGTGTGAATCATTCGTGATGCAGCTTCACCCACAGCAGAAGTGAGTATAAGGGTTTTTTATGCATCTTTGCAAATGGCCTTTCTTAATAATGTGCTTGTTGGCAAATTTCGCCGATAAACACGGCTAAATGCAGCTAAACGCGACTAAAGCTCGGTGGCATTTAAAGGGGCCATGTCTTAAAATGAGCTGAAATTTTGCAGAGCTGATTTTGACAAGGTAAAAGGGTGTTTTTTTTTACACTATTAAGAATTTTTAACCAAAGTATATTAGAGACTTTTCATTAATACCCAAAAGAACCATATGAACTTGTGGAAAATGGACATCCGACGACCCCTTTAAAAATAAAGGTTTCAAAAGGGTGTTTTTGCAGTGATGCCATAGAAGAGCCATTTTTGTTTCCCCAAAGAACCTTTTAGTGAACAGTTCCTAAAAGAACAATTTTGAAGAACATTTTAAAAATCTAAAGAACCTTTTTCGACTATAAAATACCTTTTCTGCATTTAAAAGGTTCCATGGATGTTCAAGGTTCTTCATAGAACCATTAATGCCAATAAGAGTGAGGTACCGACCAAGTGTTTATAAAGCAAACATGCAAAGAAAGTCACTTACAAAAAAGGTAAAACAACGATGCTGAACAATTTTGAAGTTGGAGGAGAAGTTTGTCACCCTACCCTACCTTTTTGAACAAAAGTACACAGACGAAGAACTAATTTTCCAATGTGATTACGTAATGCGTAAAGTTGTGCAAGATGAGCATTTGTGGTTATGAAGTATATACATTTGTATTTTTTTTTTTAGAAAATGACCAATCATTTCGCTAGATAAGACCCTTATTCCTCAGCTGGGATTGCGTAGAGACCTTTGGAGCTGCACTAAAACTGCAATTTGGACTTTCAACTTTTTTGCTCCCATTGAAGTCCAATTTATGGAGAAAAATTCTTTGACTGTTTTCCTCAAAAACCTTAATTTCTTTTCGACTGAAGAAAGAAAGACATGAACATCTTCGATGACATGGGGTGAGTAAATTATCAGGAAATATTTATTCTGGAAGTGAACTAATCCTGTAAGGAAAACAAATTAAAAGAATAGTTCACCCAAAAATTAATTTACTCACCAAACAGTTTTTGATAGTAATTTTGTTTCCATACTATGGAAGTCAATGGCTACCAACTGGTTGATTACAACATTCTTCAAATGTTTGAGTTCCACTGAAGAAAGAAACTCATACAGGTTCAGTACATCAGTTTCATTCTTGGATGAACCATCTGTTAAAGAAAAAAACAAGTCTCATCACATATATCATCAAGAGAGAAAATAAAAATCAAGCATTCCCTGCCTCCACCCTCTGATGTCACAGCTGCCCAGGAGCACCTTCACCTACTGGTGAAAATGACTCACAGTCTAAATGTTTTCACGGTTGGGCTGTTCTGCTAATTACAATGTCAGACAAGTACTTTAGGTAAATCATATCATTATCAGGCTCACGGCTAAAATCCACAAGCCCCGGGATACAATTTTTATGGGTGGACCTCATATCCCCTGGGCCCAGTGACTAGGCTACATCATAAAAGACTTTCCCCATTTTCCTTCCTCCTTTCCTCCTTTTTGAATGAAGTCATTGTTTTTATTTTCTTTGCGCACTAAAAGTATTCTCGTAGCTTTATGCAAACTAAGGTTGAAACCACCAATGTCTCTTACTATCTTTCAGGGCCCTGAACGTGTCAGTTGCGTTTGTGTTTCGAAGATCGAAAGGTCTTACGGGTTTGGAATGACACGAGGGTGAGTAATTAATGACAGATTTTTTATTTGTCGAATAACTATCCCTTTAAACAACACTGAGACCGAAAAGAACACTTTGTAAGACGAATTAAACAAAACAGGCTCAACTTCAGCAACAACTTCATATTGTCAGCCTAAGGTGGCAACCCTCAGCAGCCTTTGACAGTGACCTCTCTCAAGTGTGAATGAACCCTTTTAACAACAGGATTCTCAGATAACTTGTATTGCTTTACACTAGAATTAGAAGTGAGTTTTGTAAACCTCAAATTCCGAAGAGAGCCGAATAGACGGGAGACATTAAAATCAAGAAGCACCGTTCAAAAATGAACTCGACAATGGCGACGCTGCGCTACAGAGTCATTTGGTAAATTATCAAATCTTCCCGAGGAAAGAAACGTCCCAAAAGCGATATTTCCTTTCAGAACAAAAACCCACATCTCACTTGCATTCACTAAGTGAAATCTGTCTTCAAAAGGCAAGAGGCCATCGCAGACAAATTGCCTTCATTCTTACTAAAGGAAAGCATTACAAAAGGAGCCAAATGAAAACAAAATTACTTGAGGTAGGTATCTGGCTGAAATGACAACACATAAAAGCTCTGTAGAAGAAAAGAAAGAAAACAGTTTCCGTTCTTGTAAGAAATCGTCAATTGGATCTCCGGAGGGTACTCTTCTGTCTTATTACCTTCCCCCTTAGCTTTTATTCATCTATGTATCTGTATTTTAAATGACTCAATTACCCAGGACCCTGTGGTGAAAATTACATATGTTTCCCCCATGTTTCCTTTTTGGGGCTGGGGCACAGGAGACCTCGGTGTGCCCGAACCCCTCCCCCGCTCTCTCTTTCTGGATCGCCTTTCTTCATCGCTCTATTCTCTTCCTCCATCTGTTGCAAAATGCACAAATATCATCCACTGTGAGAAACAAGCACCTGGAAAGATATTTCACCAGCTTTTTGAGTGTAAAAATATTATCACGGTTCTATCACGATAATACTTCCTATCCCATTAAACCGCTCTTAAACTTTCTGAAAATAAGTGTGTGATGTGTTCGCGATTGGCTTTGTTTGTTTTGATATTCGGCAATTAAACCAAAGTGGATGGACATCCTTTTAACTTTCTTAAATGCTTTAGATCTGTATCTCTTATTCTGAACGCTCAGCCAATTCTAGACGATTGCCATCCTTAGTTTCCCCATCTGTCTCTATTAATGGAAGGCTTTTCATCCTTGAACTGAAGCAGTTTTACAAGAGTCAGTCCATTTTCGAGAGAAATGGCTTTATAGTGGAGTCATTATGCGTTCCCGTGTTACATCTTAGCATCAGGAGTTTGTTTGCCGTAATTGGCTTACCATTGTCTCGTTGAAATCCCCAATATTTACACACATTTGACTTTGTCAGACACCATCAGCAGACCGCAGTTGACCGTCCGTCCTCTGCTGAGTCCCATCTGGAAATGCCTGAATCCTTAAGAGCCTTTAGCCATTAAGGACACACTTGCATTTCTCATTGGTTATGATTGTTTTATCCCACTCCGAGGAGGGAAAAGAGGTTATGCGGAAGCGCTGTTAGCGGGCTGATGTCACATGTGACCTGCACAGCGCTCTAAGGCACTCTTAGGGTTGTGTTTTGTCTGCTTTTGTGTGAAGAGCTCTTGAGCGGCCATGATTTTCCACTTGGTGAGGCCTCTTTACACAGCCCAACACAATCGAGAGCTGAGCGGAGGCTGTGTTGATTGAGTCAACACCCCGTCCCGCACACAAATATGTCACGCTGGAGCATTCACACGCTTAGATAAACAATTGAAGTGAACAACAGCATGCGTGCATACATGCCGAACACTTGCACAACTCACAACAGATCGCTGCGCAATGAACTGAATATTTACTACAATACTGCAAAACATGAACATGTTTCTCCAAAAGGATCCCATGACTTTTTTGAGTTGAATTCATTTGTTTTTTAACATTTCTGTAAGTAAATGTCTCGACTGAACTGTGAATGCCAAGTTGATATGAAAATCTGGCATCACTGTGACAATTACCTTCTTGGATTAAGCAAATCTAAGAATGCAGTTGAGGTCAAAAGTTTACATACACCTTGCAGAATCTGCAAAATGTTAATTATTTTACCAAAATAAGAGGCCTCGTACAAAATGCATGTTATTTTTTATTTAGTAAAGACTTGAAAAAGATATTTCACATAAAAGATGTTTACATATTGTCCACAAGACAAAATAATAGTTTTAATTTATAAAACTTATATTTAAAAAAAAAAATTAATTCAAACGTGCATCTTTTCACGCTGGGGATAACTGAGGGACTCAATATGCAAATATTAGAGAAGGTTTAAACACTCACTGATGCTTCAGAAGGAAACACAATGCATTAGAACCGGAGGGTAAATCTTCGAATTTGAAGGTCACTGTAAATTTAACTTATTTTGTTTTCTGGAAAACATGTAAGTATCTTCTGTAGCTTCTGAAGGGCAGTACTAAATGAAAAAAAAAAAGATATTTAGGCAAAAATATATATATGAATATATTTGAAAAATGTACACATCTTCATTCTGTTCAAAAGTTTTCACTCCCAGGCTCTTAATGCATTGGGGTTCCTTCTGAAGCATCAGTGACCACTTTGAACCTTCTGTAATATGTGCATATGAGTCCCTTAGTTGTCCTCAGTGTGAAAAGATGGATCTCAAAATCATAGAGTCATTGTTGAAAAGGGTTCAAATACACAAAAATGCTGAAAAACTGAAGAATCTGTGGGACCTGAAGGATTTTTCTTAAGAACAGCGGGCAGTTTAACTGTTCATGACTCATGACTAAACAAAAAAACAAAACAAAAAAAAAACAGCTGTGGATCATTCAGGTAACAACACAGTATTGAGAATCAAGTGTATGCAAACTTTTGAACAGGGTCATTTTTATAAATTCAACTATTATTTTCTCTTGTGGACTATATGTAATTGTCTTGTATGTTAAATATCGTATTCAGGTCAGTACTAAATAAAAAATAACATGCATTTTATATGATCCCTCTCATTTTGGTAAAATAATTAACATTTAGCAGATTCTGCAAGGTGTATGTAAACTTAAGTATCAGATTTAAAATAGTTCCGCTCAGAATTTTTGCCTTTATTTTCATGGTTGTTAATATATTATGTGCATCCTCTCACATTTTCCATTAGAAATGTACATGTCGCTGAGCAAATTACTTGTCCTAACTTTCATAATTCTTTAAAAATGCAGAATATTTTTTGCATTCTGTGTCAGTAAACTATAAAACAGTCACAAGTTAATATATTTCAGCAAAAACATACTGTATCTGCTGAATAACTATTATGCAAACAGTTCAAAGTTTTGCATGTTATTACCATGTTATTACTATTTTTTTGAATTTCAAATAATACATGAAAATTTGCTAAATCAATATTAATGCTAAAACAATTTTAACACTTTACAACAAGGTTCCATTAGTTAATGTTACTTTATGTAATAGCTAACATGAACAAACAATGAACAATACATTTATTACACTGTTTATTAATCTTTGTTAATATTGGATAATAAAAATACAATTGTTCATTGTTTGTTCATGTTACTTCACAGTGCATTAACTAATGTCAAGAAGCACAACTTATGATTTTAATAATGCATTAGTAAATGTTGAAATGAACAATAACTAAGCTTAAAAATCCAGTAGAAGTATTGTTCATTCTTAGTTTATGTTATTTGTTAACTAATGAACCTTATTGCAATATTTTTTATTATATGAAGAGCTTATCATTTATAAAACGATAAGACAAAAAACACTGTTACTAAACGTGACAAAATCAACAACAACAATGTAAATAAAACCAGAAAATGGTCAAACAATACAACCATTTGAATTATTCATGCCTCGTGCATATTGGGAGGAGGGTGAATGGGACTAACCCACAAAACCTTCTTATCAACTAAAAAATGCATTAATCCTAGTCACCTGCTCTACTTGTTGGTTCAACTTAAAATATCAAAAGTATATCAGTGTAGGAAAACTGCATTACTTGTATTCCAGGTATCACTGTACAATAACATTGCATATTTGACCCTGGACCACAAAACCAGTCATAAGGGTAATTTTTTTTTTTTTAATTGAGATTTAATCTTCAGAATCAGATGTTATCAGATCTGAATAAATAAGCTTTCCATTGATGTATGGTTTGTTATGATAGGCCAATATTTGGCTGAGATACAACTATTTGAAGATCTGGAATCTGAGGGTGCAAAAAAATCTAAATATTGAGCAAATCGCCTTTAAAATTGTCCAAATGAAGTTCTTAATAATGCATATTATTAATCAAAAATTAAGTTTTGACATTTTTACAATCTTCATGGAACATGATCTTTACTTAATATCTTAATGGTTTTTGGCATAAAAGAAAAATCTATAACTTTGACCCATACAATGTATTGTTAGCTATTATATACAAATATACCCGTGCTACTTAAGACTGGTTTTGTGGTCCAGGGTCACATATGTTACTGTTAGCCAACACAATAGTTAACATGAATTAACAATGTATAATATTTAGCAGAATTCATTCTTGATCAAAACATAATTCCTAAAACTTTAGCATAAAAAGTTGTATCTTAACTTCACACATCACAAACAAGTAATGAACAATAGCATATTTATAAATCAACATCATTAAATATAACACACTTATATCTGTCACAGAAAGCTGTAAGTATTGAATAGTAAGCTAACCAAAAATCTTTTCACCGATTTATTTACTTGATCAATTTTTCTCCACAGAAGTCAAACAGTTCAATACATAACCATATGAGAGCACAGTTTTGTTTTGCAAATGTTTTCCCAGCAGCCCCCGAGGAAAAAGAAAAACATCAAAAACAGATCAAACATGCTCATAATTGTGCTTGCAAACAGACGACTGCACTCTGGGGACTCAGCAGTAAAGCCCCCAAAAGTGAGATGAAGGTATTGATTGGGATAAGCTGCTGTTGCATTATTGCTACCCCGGGGTGTTACGGAGACCAAACCGATTGAACAGCCAAGCAGCTGGTGAGAGGTTAGACACCCCTCACGCACTCACCTCTATTCACAGTCTAGTCAATACTTGACACTAGACTTACACTCTGCTGTTCATAAGGGGACTCTGGGACTGTGTCTAGGCTGAGATTAAGTCTCAGCAGGAGGGAGAGCGAGGACTAAAGCTGTAACATCTCCCACATGATTGATAAGAATATCATTACTGGGGAATCTGAGCGAGGCAGACAGAGAGCTGAAGCTCTGAATGGAAAGACTAAGATCAAGTGTGACATTAATCAACTGTTAAAGAACTTGCTTTGGAGATGAGGCACTGATTCACCATTAAGACAGCATTTACGCATAACAAAGGAAAAATAAAAGCACTTTTTAATTTTCTTAGATTTTCTTGAAGACAAGGTAGTGTAGTTATCAATAATTTGCGAACAGACAGTGCTATTACACAACTTGGTTTATCATATTAAATCACAGTAATTCACTTCTTTTTATAAAAAAGGCCAGAAACTAATGAATAATTAATTAGTTGGATGCTGTTGAAGGAATAGCTCAGCAAAACAATACCATTAATAATAACTGTTTTTGTTTAATTAATTAAAACAAGGACATTTGTTGAAAATGCACTCACCTTTATGTCATCCAAGATGTAGGTAAATTAAATTGGAAAAGATTAGAAGACATTTCCTCTGCAGTGAATGGGTGCCGTCAGAATGACAGCTGATAAAAACATCACAATAATCCACACGACTCCAGTCCATCAATTAACATCTTGTGAAGCGAAATAAACAAATATAATATAATAAGCAAATCCTGTTTCTGGCTAAAATATTAACCCATAATCCATAATAACGCTTCCTCCAGTGAAAAAGTCCATCTGCTGTTGTCCTCTCACATCAAAACCCACCAATGTATTCATTTAGAACTGTTTTGGACTGTTTTCACATGTAAACAGTGCTTGATCAGAGCATATTTCCCTCCAGATTCAGATGACTTTTCAGATTTTATCCAGAACCAAAGGTTTGAAGTTAAAAACATTCTAATGATGGATTTGTTTCTTACAAACACTTAATTTTTAACTTTACAAGATGTTAATTGATGGACTGGTGTTGTGTGAATTACTTGTGGATTATTGTGATGTTTTATCAACAATCTCATTTTGATGGCACCCATTCACTGCAAAGGATCCACTGGTGAGCAAGTGATGTAATACTAAATTTCCTTAAATCTGTTCTGATGAAAAAAGCTAAATTCATCTTGGATGACCTGAGGGTGAGTAGATTTTCAGCACATTTTTGACCAATCTATTCCTAAATTCAAAAAAGTGCATTTTTACTTGAATCAAACTGGTGAAAAAAGTATGGGAGAACATACACTAACATTAAAAAATGACAAACATTAACCTTTAAATATTAACATAAATGATATTTGAACTTTCAGAGCATCTCAGTATCTTGAGAGACTGCCTTTCATCTGCTTCACCTATTCCAATATGGAAGCTGAAGAGCAAGAACAGAGCTGATCTCGGATCAGTTTGCATTAGTTAAGACCTCAGACCACCAGGGGTGTGTGGTGGTCCTCCTATCAGAGCACTGACACTGATTCCCTTACATAACCAAACACAATTCACCACTCTGTTTAGAAACAGCTAGACTAATGTATTCAGCATGACGAGAATACAGAACATTCATTAACAGTTTGGGAGCAAGATTGTACATCATACATTGATAAAACAATCTCTTGCATACCATGCTCTGTGCAGTATAATAAGTAAACAAATAAATAAACAAATTTAACAATAAAAAAATCTTACCTAAAACACTTTGTTGATTATTATTTTATATACAGTTGAAATCAAAAGTTTACATACACATAAACCAATCTATATACATAAACAAAATGCATGTTATTTTTTATTTAGTACTTACCTGAATAAGATATTTCACATAAAAGACATTTACATATAGTCCACAAGAGAAAATGTAGTTGAATTTATAAAAATGAGCCTGTTCAAAAGTTTACATACAAAAGTGTTACCTAAATGATCCACAGCTGTTTCTTTGTTTTTGTTTAGTGATAGTTGTTCATGAGTCCCTTGTTTGTTCTGAACAGTTAAACAGCTCCCAGTTCTTCAGAATAATCCTTTAGGTCCCACAAATTCTTTGGTTTTTCAACATTTTTGTGTATTTTAAACCTTTCCAACAATGACTGTATGATTTTGAGATCCATATTTTCATACTGAGGACAACTGAAAGACTCATATCATATCGTAACTATTACAGAAGGTTCAAATGCTCACTGATGCTTCAGAAGGAAAAACTATGCGTTAAGAGCCAGGGGTACAAAACTTTTGGAATGAGAATGTGTACATTTTTCGTATTTTGCCTAAATATTATATTTTTTTCATTTAGTACTGCCCTTCAGAAGCTACAGAAGATACTTACATGTTCCCCAGAAGACAAAATAAGTTAAATTTACCCTGATCTTCAAATTCAAAAGCTCTCAATGCATAGTTTTTCCTTCAGGAGCATCAGTGAGCATTTGAACCTTCTGTAATAGTTCCATATGAGTCCCTCAGTTGTCCTCAGTGTGAAAAGATGGATTTCAAAATCATACTGTCATTGTTGGAAAGTGTTCAAATACACAAAAATGCTGAAAAAACAAAAATGCTGAAAAACCAAAGAATTTGTGGGACCTGAAGGATTTTTCTGAAGAACAGCAGGCAGTTTAACTGTTCAGGATAAACAAGGGACTCATGAACAACTATCACTAAACAAACAGCTGTGGATCATTCAGGTCACAACACAGTATTAAGAATCAAGTGTATGTAAACTTTTGAACGGTCTAATTTTTATAAATTTGACTATTATTTTCTCTTGTGGACTATATCTAAATGTCTTTTTTGTGAAATATCATATTCAGGTCAGGACTAAATAAAAAAGTAACATGCATTTTACAGAATCCCTCTTATTTTGATAAAATAATTAACATTTTGCAGATTCTGCAAGGTGTATGTAAACTTTTGACTTCAACTGTATGTATAAGATAAATACAAGCAATATTTGTGTTTTTATTTGAACAGTAAAGACCGCTGTAGTCTCTCTAAAAAAACCTTACTGAGTTACCTTATAACAAAGGCTCAAATCTATAATTAGCGTTGTCGTAGTATTTCCTCCTGTTTTGTAACCCCAGCTTTGGTTCCACAAGAGCAGAGAGTGTGACTAATGTCTGAACTCTGTGTCACAGTCATCTCCTGCTCTTTAACAGGATGAACAACACAGGTCCAGGTCTTAGGTTACACCAGCCAAACATTTTACTGCCCTCATTTAGTAATTGAGCGCCTGCACGTATTGTTCCGGAGGTTTCGTGGAATCTGCTTCACAGCGGGCAGGTCATCAGACCAGGACCTGGATACCTGAGTGTCAGAGATTGAATGACCCTCAGATATGCAGATCTTCAAGATGGAGGCAAATGAAAGGAGAGAGAGGGGAAGAGATTGAAAAATAATGAAATTTGGCAATAATTCAGTCAGTCAGCAGTATGTCAAATGACTCATTTAGGCTTAAAGTTAAAAGGTTTGGGCTCAGTATTATTTTCTCTTGGAGAAATTAATATTTTATTAAGCTAGGATGCATAAAATGTGACAGGAGATGCATTAATAATATTATAAAAATATATATATTTTAATTAAATGCTGTTATTTTAAATTTTATCAAAGAATACTGGAAAATATTTATCATAGTTTCCACAAAAATACTAAGCAGCACAACTGCTTCCAACATTGATAATAAAAAAATATTTCTTGAGCAGCAAATCAGTATATTGGAATCATGTGACACTAAAGTCTGGAGTAATGATGCTGAAAATTCAGCTTTGCCTTCACAGGAATAAATTACATTTTAAAACATATTAAAAAAGAAAACAGTATAAACTGTAATAATATTTCTAAATATTTTATTTATTGTATCCAAATATTTAGAATAGTCGAATATAAGATACACTTATAAGAAGAAAATATGATATGATGCACAAAAACAACTAAAATAGAAAGCAGCCAGCAGAAAGTAATCATGTCTTGTGGCTTATTGTGCAGCTAGAGCGAGATTTTCTTTATAAATTAGATGGGTTAGGTATATCACCCTAAATGTACTCGCCCCTGAAATAATAGCTAATATCTTAATGAGTGTCTAAAGGCTCCCGCAGGAGGCCGAGAGGTCTTGTACTGTTATTAATGGGATATAATGGACGCAAGTCAAGCATCATTAATTTGACCTCCCACCACTGACAGGTACCTCTTACAGCCCCTGGCATTTCAGGAACATGAAACCTGCGAGTGGAAATCAACTGAAGCTCTTACTGAAACTCAGGGCCAGAGTCCATCATTTTAACAGAATTATACATTTATTAACTTTTAGCACGAGTAATGCAAAACCACTGGGTATTTTTAACGCAAACATGCACTTAAACTTTTCATATAGCCTAATCGTTATGCAGATTAATAAACTGACTTCATTTTAAGATCATTTTCTTAATTAGTAATCATGGCACAGTAATTGAGAGGGCTGTGGCTTAACTGATTTTTGATGACAACATACTACTAATGTAACTGAGAGATTGGTTAAATGGAGGGATACGCTTTAAAAGTGATTGAAGAAGACAGCTAATTATAGCTTAATTAGCCAGATGGGGGACCTCAGGGAATGAAGGCTTTGCCTCTGCATTGAACAACTGAGCTGACTTCAGAAAATAACCGGCCAGTTCAGGAAAAATGTATGACTGGCAGGTCATTCGTTTTCGTACGACAACATCCACTGATATTTTTGATCACATTATATGCAATTTTAAGCTATTTTATTCTATTTAAATAATGCATTTACAGTTGAAGTCAAACGTTTACATACATATTGCAGAATCTGCGAAATGTTACTTACTTTACCAAAATAATTTGTTATCTGTAGCTTCTGGCAAAATAAGACAAAATAGGCAAAATAAGAAAAATGTACACATCTTCATTCTGTTCAAAAGTTTTCACACCCAGCTTTTAATGCATTGTGTTTCCTTCTGAAGCATCAGTGAGTGTTTGAACCTTCTGTAATAGTTGTATATGAGTCCCTCAGTTGTCCTTAGTGTGAAAAGATGGATCTCAAAATCATAGTCATTGTTAGAAAGGCTCCAAGTACACAAAAATGCTGAAAAACCAAAGAATTTATGGGACCTAAAGGATTTTTCTGAAGAGCAGTGGGCAGTTTAACTGTTTATGACTAACAAGGGACTCATAAACAACTATTACTAAACAACAACAAAAAACACAGCTGTGGATCATTCAGGTAACAACACAGTAGTAAGAATCAAGTGTATGTAAACTTTTGAATGGGGTCATTTTTATAAATTTAACTATTATTTTCTCTTATAGACTATATATAAACATCTTTTAGGTGAAATATCTTGTTCAGGTCAGTACTAAATAAAAAAGTAAAAAAACATGCATTTTGTATGAGCCCTCCTATTTTGGTAAAATAATGAAAATTTAGCAGATTCTGCAAGGTGTATGTAAACTTTTGACTTCAACTGTATATGAAACAAATGTGTACCACAGTGTTAGAAAGTTTTCTAAATAAATTAGTACTTTTATGCAGCAAGGATATTAAATTCATTAAGAGTGACAATAAAGGCATTAATAATGTCACAAAAGATTGTTGTTTTAATTAAATGCTGTTCTTTTTAACTTAAAAATAGTTTCTACACCAATTTTTTTTTCAGCATAAGTCTTCATAAACATTTAGAAAAAAAAATGCCAACCTCAAACTTTTAAATGGTAGTGTATATACAAAGCTTTATACTTTTTGATGGTGCAGGAGGGAATATTTAGCATGTACACTGCCAGTCTTTGAAAAGTAAGATTTTTAATGTTTTTTATACTTTGATGATTAGGAAGATCCAAAGATCAGCATTTATCTGAAATAAAAAGTTTTTGTAACATTAAACACTATGCCTTTCAAAAACTTGGAGACAGTATAATTATTTATTTACTTTTTTTTTGGGGGGGGGGGGGATGATAGAAATCAATACTTTTATTTAGCAACTGATCAAAAGTGATGATTAAAGACATTTATAATGCTACAAAAATTATTTTAGATAAATGCTTTCTATTAATCAAAGAAAAAAACTGAAAAAATCTGAATATTAGAATGATTTCTGAAAGATCATGTGACTGGAGTAATGATGCAAAAAATTCAGTTTTGAAATCACAAGAATAAATTACATTTTAAAATATACTTAAATAGAAAACAGTTTTTTTAAACAGTAAAAATATTTCAAAATTTTACTGTTTTTGCTGTACTTTGGATCAAATAAATGCAGGCTAATGTTTTTTTTTTTAAATTAAAAATCTTACTGTTCAAAAACTTTTGACTAGTAGTGTAGAATAGAAATACTAATTTAGAAATAAAGATAAACTAAATATTGTATATGATCCCGAACATAGAACAGACAATAAAGGATCGTACAAAAGAAAACAGAAAATGTCAGTCATGTTACAATACAATTCAACAATAGTCCATGTCATACAAAAGTTCCCAGTCTTAAACACTATGTGAGAGGTTGTCAGAAAAACTGACACGCCATCTAGACCCTGTCCTGCCCCCGTAGCCCCTGTCTGAACGCTCGTGTCCACACGGGTCTCACGACCAGCTGACCAGCACACCTGCTGGGTCCAAACCCATCTGCAACAGATTAGCCTTTCCTTCCACTACAACAGAGCCATTCCAGCCTCAAATAGTCCCATCACTTCCGCTAGAGCTGAGAGATTGCCTATCGACCAGACTTGACCTCACATCTTTATACATAAAGATATATGCAACACGATTCTTTTTCCTGCCCACTATCGCACCTGCCTGCCCTTGAGAGACAAGAGTCGGTCTCTCTGCTGTGAATGACTAAAGTGAGACGGTTATTATTTACGGCTGAAAGCAAAATTTCAATAATTGTGCGAGGAAAAAGTAGCGGGTTTCAAAGCACTTAATTTTTATGTGAGGTGGACCTTAGTCTTGACTCGAGTGGTAATTGACGATATTTTAAACATGACCTGGACCTGTGCGAAATGGAAAGATACAATACCGCCCAGAGATCACAACACAGCGCCAAATGTCGTGGCAAAAGCGCAGCCTCGATGAAATGTCATCATTTCATCGTTTTGACCTAAGATGCTGTTGGATTCACACGCTTTAACAAAAGCACAGTAATAACAAAAGGTGTAAATTCAGAAAGATTTTTATATTTTATTACCTGTTAAAAGTACGAGCCTGAGCGTTCTGTTAATTATAACCATCTTGTATGAAAAGGTCAGAACAGCCAGTACTTTTGAGTACATTTGAAAGAAAAAAGACGTTATAAAAGCCACAGAAGCGGATGACAAAACTTGTAAATTCAACAGTGTCCTTCACTTCAACTTCTCAAGTCTTCAGTAGAAAAAGGGGCTTTTAAGGCTAGTAATGACAACCACCGCCGTCCTGATTTGGAGTGTTTTTAAGTCCATTTAAAAGGAAATCTTTCTTTTGTAGCAGCAATCCACTCAATTTTATAAATCAATATTGTGAAGATTTTAGTGTGTTTGGACACTTAAGCATCCTTCGGTTTAGTAACGTGATGTTGATATACAGTAAGAAGCGGACATTCAATTTTAAGATATAACAGACAGCGAATTCATGACTGCTCATCCAGGTTCAGTCATTCAATGCTAAGATGTTACATAAGAAGATTTCATTTATTCTGCCTGAGAGTCACACATCACAACCAGTTACACTATTGATCAGCCACTTTAATAGACATTAATACACAGCTAGAAGTATTTCAGCTTATTTTGGCCACACTAATATCTACTACTATATAAAATAGTATATATTACATGACCAAATATAACAGAAAGTGCATATAGGCCATTTGACAGAGTTGGTGCAAACTGCTGTCCCACAATCAAAAAACATATTTAAGTATTCAAATCTTAGATGTTTACTATTATCTATTGAAATTCACAATAATATTTAAAATATCTGTAAGCTTAATATATATAAAATCATCATTTACTGGGTACTTTCAGTTGGGAGATGGCTGTCCCGAACCCTAACCACTAAATTTAAACTTAGGAAAATTATACTGAAATAATTTTTGCATTTTATTTCATTGTTGTTTTTAAAAATATCTTTTTGCATTTTTTTTTTTAAAAGTGAAATTTATGTAAAAAAAATTGTGCCGCATTTTCACACCACTACCGAAACAGTGTATGTTTTAGTCAATTGGCTGAGACTGATTTTAACTCCATCCCTACGTTTATGATCAGGAAATATTTGTGTCACTCTCTCTCATAGCTACACTTTAAGTAAATAGGCCCCATCATTTTGAGGTAAATGTGTTCAAAAGCATAAAAAAATCTGTAACTGTAATCTGTGTAACTTTAAGGACGTCACTACCAAACACTATTTTATGCAATAAAACACTTTTTTTGCAAGTCAATCCACTGTTCAGAACTGTGCTAGTTAAGCACGTGCTGATTAGCATCTTTGAGCTATGTTCAAAAGTATCTAAAATTGTCACTACCGAAACATGTCATCATTGTTTTGGTAGTGACATACTTTATTTAGGGAAAATATATATTTTTTTAAGTACAGTTATGCAAATTTTTAGTATTTTAGTAGTGTTTTATTATGTGGGTTAAAATTCTGTAATATGTTGTGGTCTCTACCAAAACATTACTGTCACTACCGAAAATGTCCAGTCACGACTGAAACTTTGGATGTTTTGTCAAAAATAAAGTATACTGAATTGTCAACTAAGATTGTCACACTCTGGCTGGGTTGAGGAGTGGAGATGGAGGAGGAGAATCGGAGTAAATGAATAAAGTTTAATAAACAAAACACTGAAAATGATTACAAACAAACAAAAACCGGGAGCAAGAAACAAGCACATGTAACGTTAACAACGGACAGCAGGGAGTGATTAGACACAGACTTAAATACACAGAAACGGGGGCGTAGTAACAAACGAGATAACAAGATGACGAGGGGGAAATACAAATATGGACAAGACAAAACCAACTAAGACTAAACCAAAAGGGGGAGACAAGGACTAAACCATAAGGACTAGAAACAGAGGGGGAAAAACACTGGGAAAACAGAACAGAAACAGACTAAAACCTGACAAAGATGTTATGATAGTGTTTGGTTCAATGTATATTCAAACTGATGAAATAAAAGTTTGAAATCAGTATGATCAACTTTTTGCCTTTTGCAAAGAAAAATTGGTTTCAAAAGACAACAAATCTCATAAATCACACTTGAAATGTTGTTAAAATTGTAATTGTTATTGATTTACCTCTATAAACTTTTTAATAAAATAGAAAAAAATACATTTCCAAGGAAGTTAAGCAAAGGTCAAATAACCTTTTTTGTTAAATTATATATTACTGTTTCGGAAGTGACAAATTTGGGGAGAGAAAAAGATTCCAAAACTTTCTGAAAATACAATGAGAATTAATTGGACAGTTACCAGAAATGTACAACTAGGGTATTCTACAATTTGCAAACATACACAACTTTCCAACTCTGATTTTGAACCAATTCTGTAGAATGGCCCATACATAATATATATTAATTGAATATTTATATATAAGTTTGGAGTCAGTACTACAAAAGATTATTGATTGTATGTATCAAAGATGCTGTTCTTTTGAACTTTTTATTGAAGAATCCTGTTAAAAAGTATCACACAGTTTACACATTATAATAATAATATTAAGCAGCAAAATCTTTTTTCAATACTAGTGCACAAAATCAGCTAATGAGAATGATTTATGAAGGATCTGGAGAAGACTGGAGTAATGGCAACTGAAAATTCAGCTTTGCCATCACAGGAATACAAAAAAATCAATTTTAATATTCTGAAATAGAAAACAGTTGTAATAATATTTTACAATATTGTTTTTACTGTATTTTGGATTAAATAATGCAATAAATAACTGACATGTTCAAGGCCATTCATTCAAGGACATCGTTAAAATAGTCAATGTGACACCAGTGATTCGACCGTAATGTTATGAAGCTACAAGAATACTTTTTGTGTGCAAAGCAAACAAAACTTAAGACTTTATTTAACAATTTCTACTCCATGTCAGTCTTCGTGTGCATGTGTGTGCATTTCTTTGCTTGTAAACAAGGTGCAGCACATATGGGTTCTACATCAGAACGCTGACCATAAAGCTCTCGGATTTCATTTAAAATATCTTAATTTGTGTTCAGAAGATGAACGAAGGTCATACGGGTTTGGAACGACATAAGGGTAAGTAATTAATGACAAAATTCATTTCATTTCTGTGTGAACTATCCCTTTAACTTGGGTCTAACAGCTCAGATAGTCTGATAGTCTGTATCCCATTGGATCTTTGGTCTTCAGAAGTTATAAGTTGCACTCAAAGACAGTCTGTTCAGAATATACTGCAGGTTTTGACTTACAAATCAAAAACAGGTCAAAAACTCAAGTGAAATTTAAAGCACAGGAGGAAGAATTACTAAAAAATCTTCACTGCTGCTTTACTGGGACTAGCGTCAGTGCTGGTGTTTTTATTAAGGGACCAGAAACATGACTGAAATATTCAGCTAGAAAAAGTAAGGTATTCAAATCTGAAGTGAAACGCATCAACACATGCACGTCCACACGCATCCTAGACAACACAGCCCATACAAAGAGTTGCATGCATCCACCAAAAACAGACAATTCTTGTTCGGTTTAAGCTCTTTCCTCCCATTACAAACCCCTACTTTCCTCTCTCTCCACTTATTTCCCCTTTTTCTTTTCTTTCAGCATGAAAACACACTTGCTTTTATTTTTGCGCTTTTCTTTTTTAATGTGAGCTGCGTGTTCGGCCTCTTTTTCTCCTCCTCAGTGTGTCTGTGCTCTATAATTACGGTAGTTTCTACCTACTGCGCCAAAGAGCGCCCACCCCTCTTCCTCCCCTCCCCGAGCGTCCGTGTCTCCCCATGCTTAATGTGACACCGTCAGTCAAAGCCTTTGGAGAGCAGCCGAGCAGAAATCAAAAGACAGGGATGAAGTGTGAGGGACAAAGAAGACAGTGGATGTGATAAACACATAGAGAACCTGCACGTTACCTGACAAGGGCCCTCTGCGCACCCAACCTGGTTCCTGCTGCTTTTCAAGGTGTAGGGAGTGTTTGCTTCTCTGTATTCATCCGAGAGTGATTTCACTAAATGAACTGAAGGAAAGCAATCCGTGTGACTCCTGCCAAAGTCCAACCTGTTATTTTGTGTCATCAAGTAAAAAAACTGAAGAGATAGAAAGTTAGTTGGAGAAAGGAAAAACACACATTTTGATACAGTTAGTAATTTTAGTTTACTCATGCATGCTAAATGGAGATTTTTTAAATGTAAAACTTTTCGACTAAAGTTTAGCTAGAGCAGTGTTTCCTCAAGTACCCATTCATCAACATCACACCAGATATGTTTAGACTAATACCTGCCATTTGCATGAATATCTCGGTTACATATGTAATATTAAGTCAATAAAGTCAAAGTTGTATTGTATTTAATTACGGCTTGATGGAAAATGCCTGTGCCTGTTGCAACATTTCTGCAAAATTATATTATAATGCATTCAAGGCATATTGGAAAGCTTGCAATTATGAGTTATATGCGCGTAAAACCACCTCAAAACATCACCACAAATTCGTAATAATGAGTGGGATTTCTTTGAGCCCAGAGTTAATTAATGAAAATTTGAGTTGCATTTCTAAATACCATTGCATTGTACTATTTCAATTACTAATATCTAATAATTAAATTTACAGCACCTTTATAAATTAAAAGGACAGTTCACCCAAAAAATGAAAATTCAGTCATTAATTACTCACCCTCATGTTGTTTCAAACCCGTAAGACCTACGTTCATCGAAACAGAATTTAAGATATTTTTTGATGAAATCCGAGTGCTTTCTGACCATCCACAGACAGCAAAGCAACTGACACGTTAAAGGCCAAGAAAAGCCTGGTTTACAAGCAAAGGAAGGCACACTGTAAATAAAAAAGTCTTGGTAAGCATGTTTAAAATTTCATCAAAGAAGGGTAATTTTTTTGCCCAGTCTTACTTATTTGAACTAGAATATACAGATGATGAACTAAGAGAAATGGACGTGCTTCTGTGTCAGCAACACCAACACACGTGGTAACAACATGAGAGCGAGTAATTAATGACAGAATTTTCATTTTTGGGTGAACTATCCCTTTAAATAAAAACACAAAAAACCCAGTTTTATCTTTATTC
This sequence comes from Garra rufa, assembly GCF_049309525.1. NCBI lineage: Eukaryota > Metazoa > Chordata > Actinopteri > Cypriniformes > Cyprinidae > Garra > Garra rufa. The sequence goes on from NC_133365.1 coordinate 19,281,354, forward strand.
AGTTTTACTTTTGTCTGCATTTTATGTAAATGAAGTACATGTGCATTTAGCATTGATTTGAAATGACCTGATGTCATAATTGCGACTTCCTAACACATGTAAAATGTCCAGTGAGCGGCGCTAAAAGCATGCTTAGTTTTATCCAAAACAGACGAATATGAATCTTACATTGTTGTGTGTATCACAGTTCAGAAATCAAATATATAATGAGTGGTACTAAAAAGTTAATACTCTATTGCATGTGAAAATATTGTGCCACCTACACTGTAAAAAACAATTTGTTGAATCAGCTTAAAATAATTTGTTACCTGGCTGCCTTATAATTTTAAGTTCAGTCAATTTAATCAACTTAAAATGTTAAGTTGTACTAAGTGACAACTTAGATATTTGAATTGATTCAACTCAAAATTTTAAGGCAGCATGGTAACAAATTATTTTAAGTTTACTCAACAAATTGTGTTTTTTTTTTACAGTGTATAGAAACCCTACCCCAAACCAGCCGACAGTGTTAACAAAATCAAGTCCAAAATAAAAACACATTTGCTGAGGCAACCATGACATTATAGCTTCCTTCTACAAGTCTTTGAGCTCTTTTATCATGACTCATGTTTCATGGGGACTCATCCCTGAGCGCTTTCAATGCTGAGTACCTGGCAATGCTGTACCAGGTGAGCTACCAAGCAAGTTTACTATTTAAAGGGGTCATATGATGTGATTTCATGTTTTCCTGTGTTACAAGCTGTTCATGATGTTCACGTATATAAAGTCTCACACCCAAAGAGATTTTCTTTATGAAAGTTAAGACTTATCCACACCTTCCTAAAATGCCTCATTCAAACATGTTCCCACAAATCTACGTCACTCACCCAAATGTAGACGCAAAGAAAGAAGGCATAACTTTTATTCTTGCTGTAGTATTGTTGCAGCCGCCATGTTATGGAGACACTGTGTGTTGCATTGTGAAAGCAAAACTATTTTGGGCTTCCAAAAAAGGGACACAACTTGAAATCAGTGGTTAAACACTGTTCCAGAACAGTACAACTCAAATATTCGAGTGTGTGCAGTGCATTTTACGGAGGACTGTTTCCTGAACCTGGGAGAGTTTGCTGTCCTTCCAACTTTGCAAGGACAGTCTGGCGCTTCTGACTCACAGCCTGTAAGTATGTTTTCATATTTAAAGAATTTTCTACTGTATATTCAAATGCGAGTTTTGAGCAGTATAGAGTAGCGCTTATTGTTTGTTGTTTCTACAATCAGAAAAGCAGATATGGTTTTATGTTTACATAGTATCGTCCCCGCGGTGCGATGCAATGCGTAAAAAGACAGTAAGTCATTATAATCAGTACTTATGTCCCCACTGGATGCAACAAATGCCTCGTATATAATAGGTTTAATTGTCTTTGTCTCCTCACGCCCGAACACGTTAAAATGTGGTAAGGGTGTAACATTTCCGTCACACGCTATATTCGGCCAGTCACAACATACTGGATAGCTGGCTAATCAAAGCACACTGCGCTTTACAGAGTAATGAGCTTTGTAAAAATTTGTAAAAATCGACTTGTTTCAGAAAGGCGGGGCAGAGAGAAGCAACAGCAATGTACGGTATGTGAAAAATAATGTGTTTTTTTTTTTTACTTAAAACCACGTAAACACATTGCATTACACCAAATACATGAAATAATGTTCTTTTTGTCAATGTCATATGACCCCTTTAAGAAAAGCCACAGATATGGAGCTGGCTATGTGATGCATACATCAAGCTGTTTTTGTTTTAAATCATGAGGGTTTTGAGGACATAACATAATATTGTGCAAGAAACTGCACAAATCAAGTCATTATTAATTGATAATCTGTCCTGTAATAATAATTTCTGTGAGAAGGAAAAGTTATTTGTGTTTTACTAACACTGGTTATTTCAGATGGAAGTCATACATTCTCTTTATTTCTCTCATTTTCCTTTTTTAGTTTTATAAAAAGCAAAATCAAAGCCTTTCAAGTACACATACCCCTGGCTGGGGGTATCACCTCCCTGCTCAAGAGATGACCATAAAATAATCCTCTGCTCTTCAAATGGCCATTGATTTTTTTAATCTGCCTATCATTTACACAGGGTCAGGTCTGCTAGCTACCAAACACTAATGCTGTACCAGGTGAGGTACAGAGCAAGTTTACTATTTAAGAAAAGCCAGACACATTGAGCTGGTTATGTGATGCATGTGAAATTGTATGAGTTTACAAATCATGAGTGTTTTGAGGACATAACATAATATTGTACAGGGAAAAACAAGTCTATGGTAATTGATAATCTGTCCCATAATCATAATTTCTTTGAAAACGAATACAAATTATTTGTGTTTTACTGACACTAGTTGTCATATCAGCTACAAACTGCAGTGAACTGTTTGTATAAGTACGGTTTTGGAGTTTTTCAAATGAGCAACATTGAAAATTGCAAATGAAAATCAGGGATACCAGTATGAACTGGAAACCTGTGAGACTTAAATATACAAGTTAGAAGAGGAAAAAATATCTTTCAAAGAATTCTATATTTCTTCCTAACCTGTTGAAAGACGTCAAAATGGCAGAGAAGGCAGTAGGAAAGTCGCTCGAACAGCTTAAAGCAGAAAGGACAGTGGAAAAAAGGGCATTCACACGTCTAATCAACACTATATCAAGAACCTGTAAAGAGATGATGGAGGAGGAACTTTGAAGCAGTTTAGATAAACTCACAAAGCAAGCAGAGAAAGTCATGGCAGTAAATGACGATCTCGAAGCAGGCATGATTGCAGAATTAGAGGCAGAGCTGGACGCAGACAAGTCAGCTGCACTAACAGAACAGCAAAAAGATGACCTCACGAAAACTGCAAGCGAATGTGAGTTAAAACTGAATGAAACCAAAGCTCTTCTTCAAGAAAATCTATGGGCTAGATATGGAGATATGGAATTGTCCACAGCACTGCAGGTTGCTGAAGCTGAGAGTGAATGAGTTGCGGCAGTAGTTCCAGATCGCAATCACGAAGCATACGACTTCATGCTCACTCATCTTCAAAATTTGATGAAGACTGCAAAAGATCTGTACAGCAAATGGCAACGGTGCATCTCAGCAGGTGATGAGAAAAACTTCCGCCAGTGGCTGAGAGGACTTGAACTCAGCGTTACCAGGTTAGTGTCAAAGAAAGCTAACTTCATTCGGGCAAGACGAGAGGAGGAGGTAGGGAGGATAACACCTTCACAAGCAATCCCCAGTTATCCTGTGGCAACAATTAAGTTAAAGCCCACAGCTCTTCCAAAATTCACTGGTAACAAACGAGACTTTCACGGGTGGAAGAAGGACTGGGAAGCGCGCCAGAAGCAGGGCGAACCTGCTTCAGTCTTGACGAAAAGATTGTAAGAGAACTTCGCCTCTCAGCTTATAATACTGCAGACGACCTTTTTCGTGTCTTGGAAAACCGATATGGTAACGTGACAGCAATTGCAATTGAAATAGTGGAAGACTTACAAAAATCCCTGCTATCAGAAGTCACCAACTACGAAAAATAGTTGAATTAATTCAGGAGGTAGAAAAGGCACTTGAAGACTTAAGCGACCTTGGAAATACGGGTGCCATTAAAAACCCGCTAGTAACAAAGTCAATTGAAGGAAAACTTCCTGAGAGTCTTAAGAAGGAATGGCTCATCCACATCTCTGACCAGCAGAGCGCTGTAACACCAGACAACTGCTTTGACATTCTTTTGACATTCCTCAAAAAGCAAGAGAGCATCTATGAGCAGCTTGAACAGTTAAGGCTTGAGGAACCAAACAAAAAGAGGTAAGAACTGAACCAAGATGGGCAAGAACTAAGTCCACAAAATCAAACAGTGACCAAGAAGGATGTGTAGTCTGCGGCGATACTAAGCATAGAAGGAAGCTCTACTTTTGCAAGCAGTTCCGTGCATCGAAACTAACAGACAAGAAGGCTGCAGTGAGAACGCTGGGAGCTTGTAAAAAGTACCTCGAGGTCCATGGAGAGCATTCATTCTGCAAACCCAACTACCTTTGCAAAAATCAAGTTTGTGAGGATGAAAGTGTTCCTGAGCATCACTATTATTTATGCCCAAATTCTAAAAGAGAGGAAAGCAGTGTGAGCCAGAAAAAGAGCAGACTTTCTTCAAAAGGAGACAAGGGTATGAAGGACTACACTAAAGATCAAGAGGAGTTTCTTAGTAGGCTTCCACCAGGCACAGCAATGCCGAAATGTCTTTTCAAACACTGCAGCGAGAGTGTTCAATGCAACCAAAGAAGAGCCTATTTTACTAGCACAAAGTGGATTGCTAGAGTTACCCGTAATCATGATGCTTCTCAATGTGACAGCCAATGCTGGACAGAAAATCGGGACATTAATTGACTTAGCATCAGACACTAATTACATAACTCACAGTACTGCAAACCCTTTGAACCTGAAGGGGGAAAAAAATCACTCTTGTCATCCATAGAGTCGGAGGCATGAAGGTTTGGATAAAGACCAAGCGGTATCTTCTGAAAATCAGGGTAAGCACTACCCAGGGAACTTTCAGGTCACACCAACTGGCTTGCTATGGATTGGAAAGCATTGCTGAGATCAACAAAGCAGTGTCACCTGAGTGGCTGAAAAATTTCTTTCCAGACATACCTCTTGCCGAACTTGTGAGACCAAAAGTAGTCGATCTGCTAATAAGTCATCGAGAAGGCCAGTTAGCTCCACAGAGGATCAGAATAGTCGGAGACCTAGTGTTGTGGGATGGATCACTGGGAAAGACGATCGGAGGAACTCATCCTGAGCTTTTCGAAGATGTGACTGTATCGGCCCATCGGTCCAAAACTCACTTTGCAAGATCGATGAGATTAGCAGCTGTCAAGTATGAGAAAGTAATAGAGTACCATCCACCAAACAAGCCAGATTTCATGAATCAAGTGTCTCAACCAGCAGCCGAGACTTTCTCGAGTGGTGGAAATGGGATTCCATCGGCGCAGCATGTGAGCCAAAGTGCGGAGGTTGCCGCTGCGGGAATTGCCAACCAGGTGGCAAAGAAATGTCTCTTGCTGAGGAGAGAGAGCTTGAAATAGTAAAAGAAGGCCTCACATATGTCATGGAGGACAAGCACAATAAAGAACCACATTGGCACGCTAAATATCCTTGGATAGAGGATCCAGTTTCCCTGCCAAACAATAAAAGTGCAGTCAAGGCTACATTCCTGAGAACGGAGAAACAACTGGAGAGATCCTGGATGGAAGGCTGCCTATAGCGCTCAAGTGAAAGACATGCTTGACAGACGGGCTGCAGTAAAGTTATCGGAAAGTAAAATAGCTAACTGGGACGGACCTGTGTGGTACGTTAGTCATCTCATCGCTCCTAACCCTCACTCAGTCACGACACCAGTGAGACTGGTATGGAATATCAATCAAATACGCGCCGTCCTGCTAAGATTCAGAAGCGGAGTGTACACCGCGTTGGAAGACATCAAGAAAATGTACAATTCGGTTTGGCTGGAGGACCGGGAAGTACACCTGCACAGATTTCTTTGGCGAGACTCGGAGGATGAGGAACTGGAGGAATACGCGATAACAAGGGTCAATATTGGAGACAAGCCAGCAGGGTGCGTCGCTCAGCTGGCAATGCGTGAAACGGCCAATTTGCCATCTTTTGCTCACTTGGAGGAAGAGTGCAGGGTGCTCCAGCATGATAGATACGTCGATGACATCCTCACATCTAACAACGACTTCCATCAACTACAGTCCATTGTAGCAAACGTAGAGTTGATCCTAAAAGCTGGAGGATTTTATCTTAAGCCGTGGGTCTTCTCAGGTTAAAGTGGGAGGGGAGAGTCTGAGGACAAGCCCTCCAGAACAGAGGAACAGATCATGGTTCTACCAAACCAAATGCATGATGAAGACAACAAGGCACTTGGTTTGGGCTATTCCATGGAAGAAGACATGCTCTATGTAATGATGTCAGTCAATTTTTCAAAGAGAAAAAAGAAAATGCGACTTGGTCAAAACCTCTCACAAGAGCAAGTTAGAGCCCAAACACCAAATCCACTGACGAGAAGAGAGTTACTGAGTCAGGTATCGGGAGTGTATGATCCAGTAGGCCTAGTGACTCCAACCAAGCAGAAGGGAGCAATTCTGGTTCGCAGAGCTTTTCAAGAGGCAAAGAAAAGAGGGGTTCCAGTAAATGAAACTTGGGATGCAGCCCTTTCAGATGATGAGCCCTGGGTGATAACTTTTTCGGATGGAAGCGAAAATGCCTATGGTACCATTTTGTACCTTAGATGGAACTCAAACCAAGGCTCAATCATCAGGCTTGTAGAGTCCAAAGCTAAAATGACTCCATTAGACCAAAAAGGAGATGTCATCAAAGCAGAGGTATGTGGAGTAGTGTTCGCCTCACGTCTGCGGAAATACTTCGAGCAGCATAGCCGAATCCGAGTCGAGAAATGGTACCACCTGGATGATAGTCAAACAGTCCTTGGTGCTATACAGAGAGAAAGCTATGGCTACAAAACTTTCTTTGCTAACAGAATCGGGGAGATCCAAGGAATCACAAAAGCTCAAGAGTGGTGGTGCATACCAGGCCCGCAAAACATTGCCGATGTGATAACTCGAGGTGCAAGCCCTCAAAACCTCAATGAAAATTCAGAGTGGCAGAATGGTCCAAGTTTCCTGAGCTTGCCAGTAGGTGAGTGGCCAATTAAGTCGGCTAAAGATCTAGCATGCACTGCCCGAGAAAGCGTTAGGGAGCTTCAAAAGAAGGCATTCGCAGCAGCACTGACAAGGTCTGAAGCAAAGCAAAAGGAACCGACTGGAGAGTCAAAGCAAATTGAGGATCTCAACTTAGTTCAAACAGAACCAAGAAGACCACCAGCAGGTTTGGCTGTTCAGAACTTGTGTAAAATAGAGCGGTTCAGTGATCTTTCTCGGCTGGTTAAAACAATAACGTGGATTTGGATAGCTGCAAGAAAGTTCCTTGGCAGAAACAGAACCTTGAATAACCCAAAGTGGGAGGCAGTTTGTTTAACAGGAACCATCTCAGTGAGAGAACGAGAAGATGCCCTACGAGACATTTTTCTTGCTGCGCAAGAAGGAATAACCCTTCCAAGCACCACCAGGGACAGGCTTGTAGTCTATAAGGATCAAGACTCTGGATTGCTAGTCTGCGGTGGCAGAGTGCAAGTCTTTGAAGATGATCAAGTTAGTGTTCCAATCCTTCCTTACGATGCCTGGGTGTCCACACTACTTGCCCGAGAATCTCACAAAGAAAGCCACGGAGGTTTGGCAGACACTCTACTTTGGATGCGAAGGAAAGCCTGGGTCATAAGAGGGAGAAGAATAGCCCAAAAAGTTATCAACAGCTGCATTCAATGTAGGAAGAACAGAGCAAATAAGTGTCAGCAAGTGATGGGTGATTTACCACCAGAAAGAACGCAACCTACTGCACCTTTTGAGTTCACTACAGTAGATCTCTTTGGACCCTACCATGTGAAAGATGACGTTAAGAAAAGAACTTCGCTCAAGGTCTGGGGTGTTGTCTTTTGATGCATGTCAAGCAGAGCAATCCACACAGAGCTGGTTAACACCCAGTCAACCGAAGGTTTCTTGATGGCCTTTCAAAGATTTGCTGCAATTAGAGGCTATCCCAAAAAGATCTATTCAGATCCAGGTACCAATTTCATTGGAGCAAGACCGGTTTTGCAGGAGCTGTACAAATTCCTGGAGGGAGTTGACAAGTTTGCCCTGGAGGAAACAGCATCAAAAAATGGAACTGAGTGGATCTGGAAAATCCATCCGGCCGATTCTCCACATAGAAATGGAGCCGCGGAGGCTGCTGTGCGCATTATCAAAAGGGCACTCCAAAACTGTGGAGATGAATCTGCTCTCACTTACAGCGAATTTCAAACCGCTATTCAAATTGCGGCTAATCTTGCTAACGAACGACCAATTGATGCCAGGGCGCAATCTCAAGAAGACTGTATTCAGTATGTAAGACCTAACACACTGCTGCTCGGCCAAGCATCCCAAAGTGGTGATATCAAGACATTCGACTTCTGCAGTTACCCATTTAAACGACTCCAAGCAATGCAGTCAGTGGTAGATACGTTTTGGAGACGCTGGAGTCAGCTCTCAGGTCCCAACTTATTCGTAAGAAACAAGTGGCATACCGCACACAGAAACGTTGCAATTGGAGATATTGTCTGGATCGCGGATCAAAATGCGCTCAGAGGACAGTTCAAACTTGGCAGAGTAATCAGTGTCAATCCAGACAACAAAGGTGTCGTAAGAGATGTCGATATCCGGACATTCCCAAGTTACCCTATTCCAATTACAAAGCCCTTGAAAGCAAAGGCAAATTATCCGGAGTTTAAAAGCTACAAGGAGAAGATCCCGAGTACTGTTCTTCACAGAGACGTCAGGCTGCTCGTCGTCCTCCTTCCAACTGAGGAGCAAGTAAGCGAGTAGTTTAGTGAAATGTTCTTTGGTCTTCAATCATTAGTGCTGAACAGTTTGCCTTCAAAGTATTGCGATTTCCTCTTGTATCCAAGAAAAACCGAGTGGAAGGTGTTAAGACAAACTAAAACTAATAGGAAAATAACAATAATTCGTCAGCCAATCAGAGTGAGAGGCGGAAATAAAGGAAAGTAATCTACGTTGCGGGAGACGAAGCTGACGCAACTCTGCCGAAACCGAAAGCTAACGCGACTCTGCTGAAATGGAAGTCTGGATGCAAGGAAAGTACACGGACATCTAAACCATCCCGGAGTGGCAGCCGGTGAGAACTTTATTTTCGATTCAGTAAACGAAGGGATGTGGCTGTTGTAACGGCAGATGCAAGAGAGCTCGTGACACAGCAAAAATGTCCGTGTTCAGCATGGAGAGATTCCGTAGACATATTGTGTTTATCTGTTCATTGCTTAACTATTTTAAGTCAAATTTAGCTTGGTGTAGCAAGTATAAATGTTATTATGTTATGAGTGTATCGATTTGCATATCTTTGATTGTGTTTGCGATTGCTGATAGAATGACAATAGTATGTTGATTACTTCTGAAGTTCATATGCGACTAAGCTGATCGTTAAAATCATACAATTAATACAATTGCATATACATGTCTTGAAAATGAATATTTAAGTACATTTTCTGATTTATGCTACAGATTGCACTCTAAAAAGTGTACTTGAGTATTTAATAATAATACAGTTAAACAATGCTAAATGTTAAGAGCAGATACAAAGATTCAAAATGACAAACAGTGGTTATTTAACAAGTTTATTTGCCATTTATTTATATATGTTATACTTTTGTCTCTGTTTAAAGGTTTTTCACCTTTCTGCTACAACTTGTGTCCGTTATCATCATAATTGATGAGGCATGGACAAGAACAGGATGGAAAGTTGTACTATTGTGGGGAAAAATATGTGTGAAATGAGTAAAGAGCCAAATCTCAGTCTGGTGGCTTTAAATACACACACATTCTGCTATTTTAATTACATTAATCACATTAGTAAGACAAACCTAATATTTTTACATCATAAATTCTCTCTTTTTCCGTTTTAGTTTTATAAAAAGCAAAATCAAAGGCTTTCAAGTACACATACCCCTGGTTGGGGGTATCACCTCCCTGTTCAAAAGATGACCATCAGATAATCCTGTGCTCTTCAAATGACCATTGATTTCTTTAATCTGCCTATCATTTACACAGGGGCAGATCTGCCAGCTACCAACACTAAGTCACCTCTGTGTAAGATTAGTAATTCTGACACATATGTTACTTGTCTGCCTTTCAAATAGGTGAATCTCACCTTTCCCTCTGTCTCAGTGCTCTCTGACAGCTGGGCTGGAGCCTGAGGACAGGCTCTCTCAATGGAGACTTTCACTGGGCCCATCTGTCCCCTTCTGTTCTGCACCTCTCAAACACACTGCCTGAGGATAACAGAGCACAGTGCTTCACCTTCAGCACACACATCATCTGGACAACATGAAAACTTGTATGAAAGAATTGTTCATTTATTAAAACGTAATAATATTTTATATGTAACCCTGGACCACAAAACCTGTCATAAGTAGCACAGGTATATTTGTAGCAATAGCCAACAATACATTGTATGGGTCAAAATGATTGATTTTATGGCAAAAATCATTAGGATATTAAGTAAAGATCATGTTCCATGAAGTCATTTTTTGTAAATTTCCTACCGTAAATATCACAAAACTTAATTTTTGATTAATAATTTGCATATGCATATGCACAAACTTTATTTGGACAATTTTAAAGGCGATTTTCTCAATATTTGCATTTTTTAAACAAACCACACATCAATGGAAAGCTTATTTATGCAGCTTTAAGATGTTTCACAAATTTCAATTTAAAAAAAATACACCCTTATGACTGGTTTTGTGGTCCAGGGTCACATATAAGTATTTACCATTAATTTATAAAATCATTAAATAATGAAAATTAATATAATTAAAAAATAGTATTCATAATATATTTTTATATGAATTCAAAGCTTATCTGGCAGCGATAAGTTAATCATAATTTGGCTTTGGCGAATGAGAATGAACCATGTTCATCTTCATCTATTACACTGAGGAGCCGCAATGAGACACAAGCAATAAGACACAAATGAACTCTCTAACTGCACTCACAAATTCATAAAGGCATCAAAAAGGTGCAAATCAGGGAAAAAAGATTAAAAACGTCACATCTTGGTGACAAAAATGATCCCCCTTCACATTGACAGGCGCCCCCGCAGTTTGCCCCCCTTCCTTTTCTACCCATGCAGCCGTTAAAAGGCATCTGTCATTATGGCCCCGCTGAGGGGCAGACAAGTCCACTCTACTCTCGGGACCCGCCGTGAAAATCTCCAGCTTCCCCATGGCTGAGCCGAGCTTGACGCGAGTAAATGACAGGGTAGGGCCCCGTTCGGCCGCGCGGCATCCAGGGGCACTGCGCTCCCGTAACCCTGCAATTAAACCTCTCCTGCAGAAATGGGAGGGAGCAGTGTTAAAGGAGGGGGACAACACAAAGAGAAAGTAAATCAAATGAACACATAAGTGCAAAAATGAAGCTAGTTGCGAAGAGTTCAAAAAGAGGCTGCATATTCCAAGGAAAGAACACCACTTAGAGGTCTTCTTCCTCATAACGTCTTTTTTTAATCATCCAAACCTGGATTTATAAGTAACTGTTTACAAATAACACAAACTACGTCACCCTGAATGTTGTCGACGGTTAGCGCTCCAGACGGGGTCAAGATGTGTGTGTGTGGGCTGTGTGTTTGAAGCTAAAATACTGCTAAGTGCCGTGTTTGGTTTTAAAGGAGGTGGGGTCGTGGTGTAAGTGCTGTGTGTGTGTGCTACTGGGTGTATTGTGTTGAGTGTAAAAGGTCTGTGTACGACGGCTCAGTGGAGTGGGGAGCAATTCACTGCTCCACACCTCCCCAAAAATGATATCCTCCATTGTGTCATACGAACAACTGAAACCAAGCAGGACACAAACAAGTTCTGCAGTAGATCGCTCCAAATGGACGGGCTGCAAACTGTTCCACTCTCAAGGCCCTGGGGACTATGAATGAGAACAGAGACCATCATTAGATCAGAGAGATAAACGACTGGCATGGGAAGAGATGCCTAAGGGTCCACCTTCAGGTGTGTGTTTAAAAGTCCGAGACAAGACCGTGTGACCGGCGTCAATAAATCAGGGGCTGGACCCACACATTAGAATTAATTAGCAAACTCATCAGTCAGTCGATCAATTAGTAAGGTCTTGATGGTCATGAGATAAAGCAAACCAATGAGGGCCGAGTCAATCATCTCAACACCTTGGCCAACCACACTGTGCAAGTTCTTCACAAGTTCTCCAGGGACGTTCCTATGGAAATCATAAGTTTAAAGCATGAAATTCACTTGTTTTCTAAATGTATCTTAATGACCTTACTGTAAATGATTCACCCATGCATATGTTTATTTCTTTTTATGGAACTTGTTTGATCTTTGAATCAAAAGTTTATAACTGATGATTTGTCTAATAATTTGGTCAAATTAAACCTCACCACTGTCTCACAATCGACTGCAAGTTAGCCTCCATCCAATAAAAACTGATGGATTTCACTATGGCTCAACATGGATAAAAAACATTGGTCACTACCATTGTTACACACATTACGTAATCAGATTCCTTTTTTAAGAAACTAGCAAAGTAACATTACTTTTACATCTGCAGGAAAATATCGGAGTCACTTGGAAGTTGGGAGTAAGTGCAGAGGCAGAGGCACTTTCTTCAGGCTGAGGCATATTAATATCACTTTTGGTGTGAAAGGACCTTTACAGTTGCCAAAAATATAACTTCTGAGTTTTTTGTTATTAAAAATAAATAAGCAAGCCCAGCTCTGGTGACAAAAAGTCAAAACGCAACAGTAACAGAATGCATTATTTTCCATAAAAAGTAACTAAGTAACACAATTAGTTACTTTTTTAAATAGAGTAATGCATTACTTTTAAAAGTTACTTTCACCAGCACTAGTTGCTACTTCTAAATCAAGATTTTAAAGGGAAAGTTCACCCAAAAAAGAAAATTCTGACTTGAATTACTCACCCTCATAGCGCTGCAATCCAGTAAGACCTTCGTTTATCTTCAGGATACTAATTAAGGTATTTTTTCACTAAAATTATTCTCGTAGCTTTGTAAAATAACGGTTGAACCACTGATGTCACATGGACTATTTTAACAATGTCCTTACTACATGTCTGTGCCTTGACCATGGAGGTTCAGAAAGCTCTCGGATTTCATCTAAAATATCTTAATTTGTGTTTCAAAGATGAACAAAGGTCTTACATTATAACAATAGACTGTGAGAAATTTAACAACACTTACCATTTTTTTGTAACTATGAAATCAGAATTGACCCATATTGATTATATTTATCTGTGTGCATCAAAAAAATAAATAATTTTTTTTTTTAATTAATTCATAATCCCCTAAAGTTATGCAATGGCCAGAAGAGTTTCAGTCCCTTTCCTCTAGCAAACTGTCAATGATAGCAGCTATTAGCAAACAGCAATGATCCAAAAATTCAATCAAATCATGGACAAAATGAAGTCATTGAATACATTTTTTTTTCTCGGTGCGAGATGCATGTTACAATAGGCAGTGTTTGGAAGGTTACTTTGGATATGTAATAGTTTAGAGATTACAAGTAGTGTAACTATTTCAATTACTATTATTTATTACTATTAAAGTAATCTAACTGATTACATTTGATTACTTTTCAAAATTCCTAATGAATGTTTTCAACTGTTAATCATTTTTAAACATTTAAAGCAGGGTTAACCTTACAGTAGTACTCAACACTGATAACTGTCAGACTTTTAAAATCTATCATCACTTGATTTAAGATTATAAAACATTTATTTTATAGCATAGCCACCACAAAATCAAACTTTGGCTCTTTGTACTTTGAGTTCATTCTGTGGATAAATACTGATTTAAAATCATAAGATATAGTTTAATTACTATATGGTTTTTGAAATCAAATCCTTGCATAGCTATGACAGAAAACACTGGGATGTAACAATGCCTTCTGAAAAATAGTCGGTCCCACTTCTCATTAGATGGCCTTAACTACTATGTACTTCATGAATCATTTGGTACAATGTATGTTTTGTGTACATGCATGTTTTTACATTGTACTTTTTTTTAAAAACCTATATGTAATTACATTTGTAATTAATTTCTGTAATTACCACTGTTGACCCATCCCTTACACCCTAACCCACCCTTAAACCTACCCATACCACCAAACCTGTTCCTAACCGTACCCATATCCCACCTTAATAGAAGCAAAAGTGTTTTGCAATGCAATATGACCACATTAAGTACATTGTACTTATTTTTTTGATGTAAGTACATAATAGTTAAGGCCACCTAATATAAAGTGTGACCAAACAGTCAAACAATCTTAAACAATAAAGCATATACACAAACCCAAACAGAAAATAAAACAACTATCAAATAAGCATGTGTTCTATTCTGTGTCCTAACCTCCTGAAACATTGGTGTCTCATATTTTAGAGGACTCTAAAGAAATCAATTAAATCTGTGTGCGTGTGTGTGAAAATATTCACATGTAACCCCCTTTGTAATCGTTAACATTTTCATAAGTAACTGTAATTTAATTACACATTTTTTCTCAGTAACTGTAGGGCAACTTCAATTTTCATTTCATGCCAACTCTAATGATACCAGTTAGTGCATTAACTTTGGCAGCCCTAAAATATTAAAAGCAAAACTAAAATTGTATAAAAACTAAATGAAATTAAAAAAAAAAAAAAAACATAGTGGAAAAAAAAAACCTACACAACATGGGTGCACATATGAATTGTGCAGTCAACGTCCACAATTGCTGCTTATTATCAACCCCAATTGGTTTCCGCCACTGAACTCGGAAACTCAAAGTTGGGGCCTAAACACAATACAGAGCGTCCTATTAGTAATTACGTCTTTATACTAATAGGATACAATTTTTTTACATAAGGCTTTCAATAAACAGAGTGGACACACAGCATATAAAGTTGCACACGTAGTCAGACATTTTCTTTCCCTCCCTGTAACTAAGAAAGAGCAGCATGTGCTTTGAATGAACGTTTAAAGGCAGTTATAAAGAGAGAGGGGCGAGTAAGGTAAGTGTACCTCATTTAATTGCTCTCTTGGTGGCTCGACTCACTGGGAGAGGGCTCTTTTCAGCCTCTTGTGTGACTGACAAGCAGTGGCCTCTTAATGGAACAGGTAGAAAAGGCGTTTATCAAATTTGCTTTTATTAGGAGGAGAATTTTAATAGACTGAGAAAAGGTAGACCTGCTGGGGAGAAAGCCGCCACTCTTGCAAAGCCTATCTTGGTAAATTAGAGGCTGCCAATGTCCACCGAGGGCTCTGCGGGCTTAGCAGCTGACAGTCATCCACACAATAGTGAAGATCCAGAGTCGGATGAAGACCTCTCGACACAGCCGGGGTGATTTTCAATCCGTTAGGTGCTTAAACGCTACGGCGAGGCAAATAAACCAACACTTGAGTGACACGATCAATGGAAGGATGGATTGTCTGTCAGGTCGACACGGACGGCCGGATTTAGAGAGTGACACGGCGGATGACAACAGCTGCCACGGCTCTATTCTCTCCAGCCATCATACACATGAAAACAAGGTGACAAATATGACACACTCTCCCCCTGAGCCTCTTTCTAGACCGAGTTCCCACTCAATAGACTACTTGTCAGCGCGCTCGCTAGTTACTGCTAGTTATGTATTTACCGCATTTATATGAAAAGGAAGGAGCAGAAAATAACCTGATGCTGAGAAAGAGAAGGAGAGCGCCGGTAATCTTTTGAGCAATCAGCGGAAAAGTGCGCTTCACATTTTTCAATTTCTACCTGCACACTCGCAACTCAGGCTGCAGCGGATACGCTTGGCAATTTGCCAATCAGTGTGTTGTGTTGCACAGGGGGAGTCTGTCATGCTTCTGTGATTCACACACACACCTCCAAACAACCACGTCTGATCGCACACACACCGTCTTCATTTGGAGCTGCATAGCACCAGCTAAGATAAGAAAACAGATACGTCTAGTAAACACAACGATGCGTCTTGATGCAAGTTTACATGATGGAATATTGTACATTTTTGACATAACAGAGATGCCAATCAGATGATCTTCTGGAGCTAATTTAAGAGGGGATAGACATGTATCCGCAGGAGTGCAGA